>NC_056430.1:8790449-8911415 GCF_018296145.1 Oncorhynchus tshawytscha | reverse complement strand
GCAATGCTCTACATTCCGGCTACCCGGATAAAGCACTAAATCAACTTCAGTTAGTGCTAAATACGGCTGCTAGAATCCTGACTAGAACCCCAAAATTTGATCATATTACTCCAGTGCTAGCCTCCCTACACTGGCTTCCTGTCAAGGCAAGGGCTGATTTGAAGGTTTTACTGCTAATCTACAAAGCATTACATGGGCTTGCTCCTATCTCTCTGATATGGTCCTATCGTACATACCTACACGTACGCTACGGTCACAAGATGCAGGCCTCCTAATTGTCCCTAGAATTTCTAAGCAAACAGCTGGAGGCAGGGCTTTCTCCTATAGAGCTCCAGTTTTATGGAATGGTCTGCCTACCCATGTGAGAGACGCAAACTCGGTCTCAACTTTTAAGTCTTTACTGAAGACTCATCTCTTCAGTGGGTCATATGATTGAGTGTAGTCTGGCCCAGGAGTGTGAAGGTGAACGGAAAGGCTCTGGAGCAACGAACCACCCTTGCTGTCTCTGCCTGGCCGGTTCCCCTCTTTCCACTGGGATTCTCTGCCTCTAACCCTATTACAGGGGTTGAGTCACTGGCTTACTAGGGCTCTTTCATTACCGTCCCTGGGAGGGGTGCGTCACTTGAGTGGGTTGAGTCACAGATGTGATCTTCCTGTCTGGGTTTGCGCCCCCCCTTGGGTTGTGCCGTGGCGGAGATCTTTGTGGGCTATACTCGGCCTTGTCTCAGGATGGTAAGTTGGTGGTTGAGGATATCCCTCTAGTGGTGTGGGGGCTGTGCTTTGGAAAAGTGGGTGGGGTTATATCCTTCCTGTTTGGCCCTGTCCGGGGGTGTCATCGGATGGGGCCACAGTGTCTCCTGACTCCTCCTGTCTCAGCCTCCAGTATTTATGCTGCAGTTGTTTATGTGTCGGGGGGCTAGGGTCAGTTGTTATATCTGGAGTACTTCTCCTGTCCTATCCGTTGTCCTGTGTGAATTTAAGTATGCCCTCTCTAATTTTCTCTTTCTCTTTTTCTTTCTCTCTCTCTGAGGACCTGAGCCCTCGGACCATGCCTCAGGACTACCTGACATGATGACTCCTTGCTGTCCCCAGTCCACCTGGCCGTGCTGCTGCTCCAGTTTCAACTGTTCTGCCTGTGATTATTATTATTTGACCATGCTGGTCCTTTATGAACATTTGAACATCTTGGCCATGTTCTGTTATAATCTCCACCCGGCACAGCCAGAAGAGGACTGGCCACCCCACATAGCCTGGTTCCTCTCTAGGTTTCTTCCTAGGTTTTGGCCTTTCTAGGGAGTTTTTCCTAGCCACCGTGCTTCTACACCTGCATTACTTGCTGTTTGGGGTTTTAGGCTGGGTTTCTGTACAGCACTTTGAGATATCAGCTGATGTACGAAGGGCTATATAAATACATTTGATTTGATTTTGATTTGAAACTGTTGACAGTCAGTACAGGGAGGGACAGTAATACTGTTGACAGTCAGTACAGGAAGGGACAGTAATACTGTTGACAGTCAGTACAGGGAGGGACAGTAATACTGTTGACAGTCAGTACAGGGAGGGACAGTAATACTGTTGACAGTCAGTACAGGGAGGGACAGTAATACTGTTGACAGTCAGTACAGGAAGGGACAGTAATACTGTTGACAGTCAGTACAGGGAGGGACAGTAATACTGTTGACAGTCAGTACAGGGAGGGACAGTAATACTGTTGACAGTCAGTACAGGGAGGGACAGTAATACTGTTGACAGTCAGTACAGGGAGGTACAGGAAAACAATTATATTTATTAAGGATCCCCATTAGCTGCTGCCAAAGCAATAGGTACTCTTCCTGGGGTCCAAGCAAAATTAATTAAGTTATATACAATTAAAAACATTACATTTCCAAACAGATTTCACAACACATTAAGTGTATGCCCTCAGGCCACTACTCTACTACCACAAAATCTATGTGTATGTGTGTGTGTGTGTGTGTGTGTGTATGTGTGTGTGTGTGTGTGTGCCCGTGTAACCTCTTTTGAAGAGTCCTTTGAAGTCCTGGTTACTTGAGGTTTATGAAAAGTGTTCATATCTCTGACCCCTCATCCTAACATGAGAAATGGGCATGTGTGTGTGTGTGTGTGTGTATGTGTGTGTCAGAGCATGTGTGTGTGTGTGTGTTTGCAAGTGTATATCTGTGTGTGTGTGTGTGTGTGTGTGTGTGTGTGTGTATCTATACAGCCCATCAGAGGAACCGTCCTGAAACAAGCCTTCCTTTTGTTACAGAGATCTCGCCCATAGCTGGATGAGAGATGAGACATCACTGTCTCATCCCTCCAATAGAATTCCAGACACTTGTAGAATCTACGCCAAGGCACCTTGAAGCTGTCCTGGGAGCTCGTGGTGGCCCAAAAACAGTTCCTGATAGTTTATTTTAATTAACGTGTTTAAAAACACACTCACTCTTAAGCCCCAATAGTGTGTCAATCGAGTAGACTTTGCCCTGTGAGTTCTGTCACAATTTTCCTAACGCAAGTACAGAATAATAGCCTCTTTGTTTTGGATCTAGTTTGGAGCAGTGCGTGGGTTTATAGAGTTTGTTTGTACAGTCATTTTCATCAGAAAGGGAAATACAAGTAGGATTTTAAATAAATGTTAATAATGTTTTTTGTAGTCCTCATAAGTGTACCTGTACCCATGGAATGGAAATGAAGCCCGCTAGCAAGAGGCTAGTACTTTTCAGACCAGGTTAGTAGAAAATGTGCCCAACTAATCAGGCCCGGCTAGAGAAACGATGTATTTTCAAAAATCACATTGTACTAGCCCGGCTGGCCAGCGCGTAAAATGTGTCCATCCCTGCCTATACCACAACACTTCAACAGAGATAGGGAATATCGATTTTCATCATTGTACTTTAGATGGCAAGTTCTCAATTAGAACTACAGGATGTAAAAATAAAGTTCCAGAACTTTACAGAACAGGAAGTGACTGTATTTCTGTGAGCTTGGTAGTGGTAAAAGTTAACATACAGAAAGAGAGGTTGGATTGTACAAGTAACTGCCAAAATTAAGGAAACACTTAAGTAAATTAAAAGGACATGAAGAATATCCTGTCACAGCCAATCCGTTTGGACACGACAGACAATTTTTGTGAGAAGACCGGATGTCTGATAATCTGACAACCACCTCTCTAGCTCTGTCACCTTTCACCCCAGATGTCTCATAATCTGACAACCACCTCTCTAGCTCTGTCACCTTTCACCCCAGATGTCTCATAATCTGACAACCACCTCTCTAGCTCTGTCACCTTTCACCCCAGATGTCTCATAATCTGACAACCACCATTCTAGCTCTGTCACCTTTCACCCCAGATGTCTCATAATCTGACAACCACCTCTCTAGCTCTGTCACCTTTCACCCCAGATGTCTCATAATCTGACAACCACCTCTCTAGCTCTGTCACCTTTCACCCCAGATGTCTCATAATCTGACAACCACCATTCTAGCTCTGTCACCTTTCACCCCAGATGTCTCATAATCTGACAACCACCTCTCTAGCTCTGTCACCTTTCACCCCAGATGTCTCATAATCTGACAACCACCTCTCTAGCTCTGTCACCTTTCACCCCAGATGTCTCATAATCTGACAACCACCTCTCTAGCTCTGTCACCTTTCACCCCAGATGTCTCATAATCTGACAACCACCTCTCTAGCTCTGTCACCTTTCACCCCAGATGTCTCATAATCTGACAACCACCTCTCTAGCTCTGTCACCTTTCACCCCAGATGTCTCATAATCTGACAACCACCTCTCTAGCTCTGTCACCTTTCACCCCAGATGTCTCATAATCTGACAACCACCTCTCTAGCTCTGTCACCTTTCACCCCAGATGTCTCATAATCTGACAACCACCTCTCTAGCTCTGTCACCTTTCACCCCAGATGTCTCATAATCTGACAACCACCTCTCTAGCTCTGTCACCTTTCACCCCAGATGTCTCATAATCTGACAACCACCTCTCTAGCTCTGTCACCTTTCACCCCAGATGTCTCATAATCTGACAACCACCTCTCTAGCTCTGTCACCTTTCACCCCAGATGTCTCATAATCTGACAACCACCTCTCTAGCTCTGTCACCTTTCACCCCAGATGTCTCATAATCTGACAACCACCTCTCTAGCTCTGTCACCTTTCACCCCAGATGTCTCATAATCTGACAACCACCGCTCTTTCACCCCAGATGCTCTGTCTCCTTTCACCCCAGATGTCTTCTGGTCTGACAACCACCTCTCTAGCTCTGTCACCTTTCACCCCAGATGTCTCAATCTGACAACCACCGCTCTAGCTCTGTCTCCTTTCACCCCAGATGTCTCATAATCTGACAACCACCTCTCTAGCTCTGTCTCCTTTCACCCCAGATGTCTTCTGTTCTGACAACCACCTCTCTAGCTCTGTCACCTTTCACCCCAGATGTCTTCTGGTCTGACAACCACCGCTCTAGCTGTCACCTTTCACCCCAGATGTCTTCTGGTCTGACAACCACCACTCTAGCTCTGTCACCTTTCATCGCAGGAAGTGCGATATAGTCAGATGCAGTGGGATTGAGACACATCCAACCCCACTATTATCTCAAATATCAGATATTAAACTGACAGATTGTTTTCATTGTATTCATTTGATATCCGTGTGGCCGCGGAAACGTGGAGACTTCGACTCTGCAGTATGTCCCGACCGGCACTGTGAATGTTTAAAACGGTCAATAAAGACATGAAAACGTCAAATTGTTTGTGTGTTATTAGTTTAAGCAGACTGTCTTTATCTATTGTTTTAGGCCTAGGTGAAGATCAGATCAAATTTGATGACCGATTTATGCAGAAATCCAGGTAATTCCAAAAGGTTCACATACGGTTTTTTTTCTCCAGTGGATGTAGGTCTCTGAATGAGCTCAGTCTGAGCCATGTTCTGTTATAATCTCCACCAGCCAGAAGAGGACTGGCCACCCCACATAGCCTGGTTCCTCTCTAGGTTTCTTCCTAGGTTTTGGCCTTACTAGGGAGTTTTTCCTAGCCACCGTGCTTCTACACCTTCATTGCTTGCTGTTTGGGGTTTTAGGCTGGGTTTCTGTACAGCACTTTGAGATATCAGCTGATGTACGAAGGGCTTTATAAATACATTTGATTTGATTTGACTCTAATTTTGCGTATTGTTTTTTAAATATATTTTTTAAATGATTGCTAGGTATTACTGCACTGTTGGAGCTAGAAACACAAGCATTTCGCTGCACCTGTGATGCAGTGGAGCCTGCTGAGAGGAGGACGTCTATAATAATGGCTGGAACAGAGCAAACAGAATGCTGTCCAACACATGGAAACCATGGAAACCATGTGTTTAATGTATTTGATACCATTCCATTATTTCGCTCCAGCCAATTACCACGAGCGAGTCCTCCCACATTAAAGTACCACTAACCTCCTGTGCTGTGATAAATCTGTGTATGTGATCAATAGACTTTGATTTGATTTGAAAGCGATGGTTTTGGGTTTCTTTCTGGATGGAGTGTGCCTGGAAAGGCTCTGGGAGTGATAGAGAAGGGGGAGAGAGAGTCAGAGAGAGAGGGGGAAAGAGAGACAGAGAGAGAGGTAGGGGGAGGGAGGGAGGGAGGGGGGAAAGAGAGAGGGAGGGAGGGAGGGAGGGAGTGACGGAGGCAGAGAGGGAGGGAGGGAGGGAGGGAGGGAGGGAGGGAGGGAGGGAGGGAGGGAGGGAGGGAGAAAGAGAAAATGAGAGAGAGAGAGAGAGGAGGTAGGGGGAGGGAGGGAGGGAGGGGGAAAGAGAGAGGGAGGGAGGGAGGAGGGAGGGAGGGAGGGAGGGAGGGAGGGGGAGGGAGGGAGAAAGAGAAAATGAGAGAGAGAGAGAGACAGTGCAACACACACAGGAGGAAAAGCCTTAACTCATGCCATATTGAATAACCACTAAAACAACACAAGGACATCACCCGTTGGGCTGCAGCAGAAAGAACTCATGTGACAGAAACCAGAGGTTTTATATTCGGTCTTTTTAAACACTACGGCCCCTGTCACACCTTCAATGCTACTATGAAGTCGTACACCTGGCTCCCTGTTCATAAAGCAGCTCAGAATAGGAGTGCTGGTCTAGAATCAGCCCCCCTGACCAAATAATCATATGTAGTCCAGAAAAGGCTAAACTGATCCTAGATCAGCACTAGGATCTCCACTAGGACTGAATATAACTCATAAGACATTAACAATTAACTATGAGTAAATGTCTTAGTACCAATAAGTTGTTAATTGACCAATAGGCTGCAAAGGGGCTTGGGATCTGTTTTGGAACTACAGAATACATGGTGGGGGCTAAATAACTGTCTAGGGGTACTGTCTAGGGTTAGGGCTGTTAAGGACCTGTCTAGGGGACTGTCTAGGGGACTGTCTAGAGTTAGGGCTGTTAAGGACCTGTCTACGGGACTGTCTAGGGTTAAAATGTATGCTTCATTTGTGTGTTATTTTCTCTATTTAAGTCAAGGTATATTACCTAACACACTGTTTGTACTCATGAGGGAGAGAAGGATTTTAAGGACCAAGAGAGTTCAAAGTTATCAAAGCAAAACCAATGATGTAATTTTGTCCTGTCAATGGAACGTTGTAGATTTAACTGAGTCAAGAGGGTGTTGAGTGGGAATACTGAAAGGATGATGAAATGAGGTGATTTGGAGAAATAGAAAGAGAGAGAAAATGAAAGGAAAAAGAGGAACATCAGAGAATGTGATGGCAAACTGGGATTCTCTCTCTCTCTCTCTCTCTCTCTCTCTCTCTCTCTCTCTCTCTCTCTCTCTCTCTCTCTCTCTCTCTCTCTCTCTCTCTCTCTCTCTCTCTCTCTCTCTCTCTCTCTCTCTCTCTCTCTCTCTCTCTCTCTCTCTCTCTCTCTCTCTCTCTCTCTCTCTCTCTCTCTCTCTCTCTCTCTCTCTCTCTCTCTCTCTCTCTCTCGCTCTCTCTCTCGCTCTCTCTCTCGCTCTCTCTCTCGCTCTCGCTCTCTCTGGACTACTTTGCAGAGAGAGAGAGGGGAGGGAGCAGCAATGGAAAATGAATGTGCACAATGTGAATGCTGACGTAGAGAGTTTAACTGTTGCCCATCCTTCTATCTACTGAGACTTCCAAAGGAATACAAAGTATTTATGATGACCTGTCAAATAATCTGTCAAGTAATCACACTCCACCCCTCTTCATCATAGCACAAACTGAAAATCAAATCAACTGATTGATTTAGGCATAGAAAGCATCTCCTCGTCAAGTGTTCTAGTGCCTAATAATTCTGTAAATAGGTGCAAGGGGTTAAACATATTTAGAAAGTTAGCTGAAATATGACTGATCATCTTGTTGTCATCTTGGGACTGTGTGTCTGTGTGTGTGTGTATGTGTGTGTATGTGTGTGTGTGTATGTCTGTGTGTGTGTGTGTGTGGGGGTGTGTATGTGTGTATGTGTATGTGTGTGTGTGTCTGGTATGGCCGTCAGCGTGCAGGCAGCTCTGTGAGGCTGGCTCTGACTGTAGGGATTTGAGAAGGGCTGTGTTACCACTGAAGGGCTGTGTTACCACTGGCTTGTCTTGTTTCTTGGTAGCTGTTTTCAATACAAAGTTTACATCCAACAGTTTTGAAGGGATTTTTACCAGAAACTGTTCTCACAAACCGAACATTGATTGTTTGAGAGTGTGTTTGTATCAGGCAGCCAATCTGATCGCCATAGCCAAGGCAAATGCCTGGTGTTCTGCCCAAAGGGAAGTGCTTTGTGTGTGTGTATGTATGTATATATATATATATATGTGTGTGTGTGTGTATTTGAGAGAGAAAGCAAAAGAGAGAGAGAGAGAGTGTGTAATGTTTACTGTTCATTTTTATTGTTTATTTCACTTTTGTATATTATCTACTTCACTTGCTTTGGCTATATTAACATATTTTTCCCATGCCAATAAAGCCCCTTGAATTGAGAGAGAGAGAGAGCGCGAGAGAGAGCGCGAGAGAGAGCGCGAGAGAGAGCGCGAGAGCGAGAGCGAGAGCGAGAGCGAGAGCGAGAGCGAGAGAGACTATGTCATGGATTTCATATAATAGGTTGAGGGAGTATACACGTCATAGAGGTAGATAGAGGACTCACCTTTGTATCTCCATTTTGAAGTAGTCAATTTTCTTCTTCTTTGGTGTTTGAAAAAAGCGGGACTCTAATATTGGTGATTCGCTGCTACTTTCAGTGCTTGAGTCATGAACCAAATCTTGTGTGTCATTCATTTATTGTGGAATCTAGCTGATGAGTATATAGGCTAAAGTAATCTACAAACCATAGGCAGCGCAATTTGAAGAATTCTCTGATCATTGGCTGATACACCCAACCCATAGGAATCCCCACCCAGTTGACTACTTTAAAATAGTGAAAGTTTTCAATGGCAATGTCCCATGCTAAAACTGGTTTAATCCCATCTAGAGTCCTCTTTCTATCTCTGTGGTGCAAGTGCACACTTCAGGAGAAGGTCACGGAGTACTTTAAACACTGAAACTACCCATGAAGACCCCTGCTCTGTTCCTTCCTTCCAACCCATCACATTTGCTCTCTGTGGTCTCTCAGATTCTCCAATAGCACTGTAGAGATTGCAGACTGGCTATTCAGCAGCACTGTGAGCTATCTCTCATACACCCGCATTAGCTCTCTCCATCATTCAGAGATGACACTCAACAAATTATTGCTTTTGGAAATGCACTATCCTCTTCAGTTGTTGTTGTTGATAAACTTGAGGGGAATTCTGCCTTTCCATTATCGATCTGAGAATACGATGGTCAGGGTAGCCTAGTGGTTAGAGTGTTGGACTAGTAACCAAAAGGTTGCAAGTTCAAATCCCTGAGCTGACAAGGTACAAATCTGTTGTTCTGCCCCTGAACAGGCAGTTAACCCACTGTTCCTAGGCGGTCATTGAAAATAAGAATTTGTTCTTAACTGACTTGCCTAGTAAAATAAAGGTCAAATAAAAAATAAAAAACATTTCAGGACCTTTTCCTATGTAGGAAAACACAGATCATGATTTTAATGTTCAAGGTATCAGAGGTATAAGAATGACATGGAAGACAGTTCTATGCTGCATCTCATAGCCATGATAAAACATATTTTCCTTCAGCAAGCCTACAGCCATGAGGAGCTTCCTTCAGCTGGCCTACAGCCATTAGGAGCTTCCTTCAGCTGGCCTACAGCCATCAGGAGCCTCCTTCAGCTAGCCTACAGCCATTAGGAGCCTCATTCAGCTGGCCTACAGCCATCAGGAGCCTCCTACAGCTGGCCTACAGCCATCAGGAGCCTCCTTCAGCTAGCCTACAGCCATCAGGAGCCTCCTTCAGCTAGCCTACAGCCAACAGGAGCCTCCTTCAGCTAGCCTACAGACACTAGGAGCCTCCTTCAGCTGGCCTACAGCCACTAGGAGCCTCCTTCAGCTGGCCTACAGCCACTAGGAGCCTCCTTCAGCTGGCCTACAGCCACTAGGAGCCTCCTTCAGCTGGCCTACAGCCACTAGGAGCCTCCTTCAGCTGGCCTACAGCCACTAGGAGCCTCCTTCAGCTGGCCTACAGCCACTAGGAGCCTCCTTCAGCTGGCCTACAGCCACTAGGAGCCTCCTTCAGCTGGCCTACAGCCATTAGGAGCCTCCTTCAGCTGGCCTACAGCCACTAGGAGCTTCCTTCAGCTGGTCTACAGCCATCAGCAGCCTCCTTCAGCTAGCCTACAGCCATTAGGAGTCTCCTTCAGCTGGCCTACAGCCATCAGGAGCCTCCTTCAGCTGGCCTACAGCCATCAGGAGCCTCCTTCAGCTGGCCTACAGCCACTAGGAGCCTCCTTCAGCTGGCCTACAGCCACTAGGAGCCTCCTTCAGCTGGCCTACAGCCACTAGGAGCCTCCTTCAGCTGGCCTACAGCCACTAGGAGCCTCCTTCAGCTGGCCTACAGCCACTAGGAGCCTCCTTCAGCTGGCCTACAGCCACTAGGAGCCTCCTTCAGCTGGCCTACAGCCATTAGGAGCCTCCTTCAGCCATTAGGAGCCTCCTTCAGCCATTAGGAGCTTCCTTCAGCTGGTCTACAGCCATCAGGAGCCTCCTTCAGCTAGCCTACAGCCATTAGGAGCCTCCTTCAGCTGGCCTACAGCCACTAGGAGCTTCCTTCAGCTGGTCTACAGCCATCAGGAGCCTCCTTCAGCTGGCCTACAGCCATCAGGAGCCTCCTTCAGCTGGCCTACAGCCATCAGGAGCCTCCTTCAGCTGGCCTACAGCCACCAGGAGCTTCCTTCAGCTGGCCTACAGCCACTAGGAGCTGGCCTACAGCCACCTCAGCCCTTCAGCTGGCCTACAGCCACTAGGAGCCTCCTTCAGCTGGCCTACAGCCATTAGGAGCCTCCTTCAGCCATTAGGAGCCTCCTTCAGCTAGCCTACAGCCACTAGGAGCTTCCTTCAGCTGGTCTACAGCCATCAGGAGCCTCCTTCAGCTAGCCTACAGCCACTAGGAGCCTCCTTCAGCTGGCCTACAGCCACTAGGAGCCTCCTTCAGCTGGCCTACAGCCACTAGGAGCCTCCTTCAGCTGGCCTACAGCCACTAGGAGCCTCCTTCAGCCAGCCTAGGAGCCTCCTTCAGCTGGCCTACAGCCATTAGGAGCCTCCTTCAGCCATTAGCTGGAGCTTCCTTCAGCTGGTCTACAGCCATCAGGAGCCTCCTTCAGCTACAGCCACTAGGAGCCTACAGCCATTAGGAGCCTCCTTCAGCCATTAGGAGCCTCCTTCAGCTGGCCTACAGCCATTAGGAGCCTCCTTCAGCTGGCCTACAGCCATCAGGAGCCTCCTTCAGCTGGCCTACAGCCATCAGGAGCCTCCTTCAGCTGGCCTACAGCCATCAGGAGCCTCCTTCAGCTGGCCTACAGCCACCAGGAGCTTCCTTCAGCTGGTCTACAGCCATCAGGAGCCTCCTTCAGCTAGCCTACAGCCATTTGGAGCCTCCTTCAGCTAGCCTACAGCCACTAGGAGCCTCCTTCAGCTGGCCTACAGCCATCAGGAGCCTCCTTCAGCTGGCCTACAGCCATCAGGAGCCTCCTTCAGCTGGCCTACAGCCATCAGGAGCCTCCTTCAGCTGGCCTACAGCCATCAGGAGCCTCCTTCAGCTGGCCTACAGCCACTAGGAGCCTCCTTCAGCTGGCCTACAGCCACTAGGAGCCTCCTTCAGCTGGCCTACAGCCACTAGGAGCCTCCTTCAGCTGGCCTACAGCCACTAGGAGCCTCCTTCAGCTGGCCTACAGCCATTAGGAGCCTCCTTCAGCCATTAGGAGCCTCCTTCAGCTAGCCTACAGCCACTAGGAGCTTCCTTCAGCTGGTCTACAGCCATCAGGAGCCTCCTTCAGCTAGCCTACAGCCACTAGGAGCCTCCTTCAGCTGGCCTACAGCCACTAGGAGCCTCCTTCAGCTGGCCTACAGCCACTAGGAGCCTCCTTCAGCTGGCCTACAGCCACTAGGAGCCTCCTTCAGCTGGCCTACAGCCACTAGGAGCCTCCTTCAGCTGGCCTACAGCCACTAGGAGCCTCCTTCAGCTGGCCTACAGCCACTAGGAGCCTCCTTCAGCTGGCCTACAGCCACTAGGAGCCTCCTTCAGCCGGCCTACAGCCATTAGGAGCCTCCTTCAGCCATTAGGAGCCTCCTTCAGCCATTAGGAGCCACTAGGAGCTTCCTTCAGCTGGTCTACAGCCATCAGGAGCCTCCTTCAGCTAGCCTACAGCCATTAGGAGCCTCCTTCAGCTGGCCTACAGCCACTAGGAGCTTCCTTCAGCTGGTCTACAGCCATCAGGAGCCTCCTTCAGCTAGCCTACAGCCATCAGGAGCCTCCTTCAGCTAGCCTACAGCCATTAGGAGCCTCCTTCAGCTGGCCTACAGCCATCAGGAGCCTCCTTCAGCTGGCCTACAGCCATCAGGAGCCTCCTTCAGCTGGCCTACAGCCATCAGGAGCCTCCTTCAGCTGGCCTACAGCCATCAGGAGCCTCCTTCAGCTGGCCTACAGCCATCAGGAGCCTCCTTCAGCTGGCCTACAGCCACTAGGAGCCTCCTTCAGCTGGCCTACAGCCACTAGGAGCCTCCTTCAGCTGGCCTACAGCCACTAGGAGCCTCCTTCAGCTGGCCTACAGCCACTAGGAGCCTCCTTCAGCTGGCCTACAGCCATTAGGAGCCTCCTTCAGCCATTAGGAGCCTCCTTCAGCTAGCCTACAGCCATTAGGAGCCTCCTTCAGCTAGCCTACAGCCACTAGGAGCTTCCTTCAGCTGGTCTACAGCCATCAGGAGCCTCCTTCAGCTAGCCTACAGCCATTAGGAGCCTCCTTCAGCTGGCCTACAGCCACTAGGAGCCTCCTTCAGCTGGCCTACAGCCACTAGGAGCTTCCTTCAGCTGGTCTACAGCCATTAGGAGCCTCCTTCAGCTGGCCTACAGCCACTAGGAGCTTCCTTCAGCTGGTCTACAGCCATCAGGAGCCTCCTTCAGCTGGCCTACAGCCATCAGGAGCCTCCTTCAGCTGGCCTACAGCCATCAGGAGCCTCCTTCAGCTGGCCTACAGCCATCAGGAGCCTCCTTCAGCTGGCCTACAGCCATCAGGAGCCTCCTTCAGCTGGCCTACAGCCATCAGGAGCCTCCTTCAGCTGGCCTACAGCCATCAGGAGCCTCCTTCAGCTGGCCTACAGCCATGAGGATCTTCCACTCCTGGGAATACACCTCAGTGTATGGACTAACTTCTGGCCATGGATGAGTCATGCGACAACATCAATGCAGACCAAAATGTCACGCTTGGATTCGCCATATGCCAAAAGGTTTTTCCCACGGTGCATGAACAATGAGGCTATTCACTGTGTTGTGTATGAGAGTTTAGGCTTGATGCAAATTAAATGCGCGCAAAACTTTGGTTCTATTTTCTTCCATTTCATTTCTTTCATTTCATTACAGACAGTAATGCACTTATATCTTAAACATAAAAATAAACATTTTGCATCAATGATTGTAGAGGATGTCTTCATTCATCACCTTTGATAACACATTAGAGAGATAATATGGAAATTATAGATTTTCTGTCAATTTTGTTGGGTAATATAAGTGTGTTTGTAACAATTTAGCTTCCGTCCCTCTCCTCGCCCCTACCTGGGCTCGAACCAGGGACTACTTCAATGTCTCAGAGCGAGTGACGTCACTGATTGAAACGCTGTTAGCGCGCACTCAGCTAACTAGCCATTTCACATCAGTTACATATACAGTAGCTTAATGTGAAAACCGGGTAATCTACTGTAATGTACAGTACTGTAGCATATTATGCTAGCACTTCTAAGGGCGATTTGAAACACATACAGTATCTTACTTTGTTTGCTATTATGATTAACTGCTAGTTAAAGCGACTAAATTGAAAATATATCATGTTGCGTTTTAGTGATTAAACGAATGTTCTCATTACATTTCACAATAAACTTTATATTTTTAAATCAATGGATGTGTGGTGAGATATGGTTACGATTCAAATGAATGCACAATGACAGGTTTTGAATGAAATACTGGATGCAAGTGTGACCAGTTTGGAGTTATGTACTTAAGAGTAGTGAAAATGTATGGCATACTTGTAAAAATAGTACCAAAGTGCTAAAAAAAAAAACATACCTGAATGTGGTCCACTTGTGATTCCCGACATTAAAACTGTAAAAAATGAACACATCTGGTGGAAGAGACATTCAGTACTTAAAAGTCAATATTTGAATACATTAAGACATTAATAACACATGTTTTATTTTGACATCTGTACATGTATTTCATTAGCAGTACTTACTTCTGTCAAAATGCAACAGGGTTGATATCTTCCTACATGGACATCAGATCAGATCTCACACTATAAAATCCTACAGAGGAAATCTGCTCAGCAAATCTTTACTTTCCATCAGAGCAGGTTCAGTTTATATTTTGTATTTAGAATATTTAGCGAATATTTAGCTAAATATAATTTCACACACGATGACAGCGAACACAGTACAGTAGCTCCTTGAAAACATTGGTTTCATATATATGTCATGTACAGTAGTTAATGGTGATGGTTGGAGACTGGGCCCAGACAAGTCAGGTCGTTGTTGTGAGAGAGAGCTCAGTGTTACGCCTTATGATGAGATTCACATACCCTGTAGGTGTGGAGTTAATTTCCTGCCATAGGTTCCCAGTGAAGGCATGAAAGGAGGGCTTTATGGAGCTAGCTATGAGACAGCTAGCTAGGAGACCGCTAGCTAGGAGACCGCTAGCTAGGAGACCGCATGCTAGGAGACAGCTAGCTAGGAGACAGCTAGCTAGGAGACAGCTAGCTAGGAAACCCGCTAGTTAGGAGACAGCTAGCTAGGAAACCCGCTAGTTAGGAGACAGCTAGCTAGGAAACCCGCTAGTTAGGAAACCCGCTAGTTAGGAGACAGCTAGCTAGGAAACCCGCTAGTTAGGAGACAGCTAGCTAGGAAACCCGCTAGTCAGGAGACCGCATGCTAGGAGACACACAGAGAGACAGAGGGAGGTTAAGACATAGCTAGGAACAGATCACTCCTGAGAGAGGTATGTTACTAACTGCAGACCTACTGGTAAAAGATTGAGATTCACAAGGAGATTTCCATTTGGAATTCAGCAAGAGTGAAGTTTTTTGTTACTATTCTGTGTGGCTTGTCAGAGTGTTCAGCTGCAGTTGTGTACTGATGTAAAGGGGACGATTTGACATTTGGCAAAAGCTGTTTGTAACTGTGCGTCCGTGTGTCCAATTGTCCGTGTGTCCAGTGTCTGTGTGTCAGAGTGTGATTGAGTATTACTCTGTTCAGGTAGACTGTGATTTTGCTGTGATCTGATAGGGATGTTAGTGGGCTGACTGTGAACACTCTGTCACGTTCTGACCTTAGTTCCTTTGTTTTTGTCTTTGTTTTAGTATGGTCAGGGCGTGAGTTGGGGTGGGCAGTCTATCTTTGTTTTTCTATGTTGGTTTTTGAGTTCGGCCTAGTATGGTTCTCAATCAGAGGCAGCTGTCAATTGTTGTCCCTGATTGAGAATCATACTTAGGTAGCCACAAACTTTTGGTTTGTGGGTGTTTGTTTCCGTGTGAGTGTTTGGGCCAAACGGTACTGTTTCGTTTTGTTCACATTTATTTATTTTTTATTTTACCTTTATTTAACTAGGCAAGTCAGTTAAGAACAAATTCTTATTTTCAATGACGGCCTAGGAACAGTGGGTTAACTGCCTGTTCAAGGGCAGAACGACAGATTTGTACCTTGTCAGCTCGGGGGTTTGAACTTGCAACCTTCCGGTTACTAGTCCAATGCGCTAACCTCTAGGCTACCCTGCCGCCCCATTTATTTATTGTTTTGTTCCAGTGTTCAGTTTGTTTATTAAAAAGACCCTGCACCTTGGTCCTCCTCTCAATCTCCAGACGACATCCGTTACAGACTCTGGGTTAAGGTTAGTGATAGTCATTTTAATGTACTAATGCCAAGGTTTACCTACCAAAGGAGTCTCCATGAATCATTGTCTATGTACAGACCCAGCGTGCGATACAGCACCAGGAGTTGTGACCCATTTTTTTTGGTTGGTTTGTCATAGTTGTGTCTGGGGGACATATTTGGGAGTGAATACTGTCACTTCCAGGTAAGTGTTTGTCCTTCTGTGGGCCGAGGGTGTCAAATTCTTGTCCAGTTCTAGCATTTAGGTCGCCACAGACTAGTACATGTCCCTGGGCCTGGAAATGGTTGATCTCCCTCTCTACGATGGAGAATCAAATCAAATCAAATTTATTTATATAGTCCTTCGTACATCAGTTGATATCTCAAAGTGCTGTACAGAAACCCAGCCTAAAACCCCAAACAGCAAGCAATGCAGGTGTAGAAGCCCGGTGGCTAGGAAAAACTCCCTAGAAAGGCCAAAATCTAGGAAGAAACCTAGAGAGGAAACAGGCTATGAGGGTTGGCCAGTCCTCTTCTGGCTGTGCCGGGTGGAGATTGTAACAGAACATGGCCAAGATGTTCAAATGTTCATAAAGGACCAGCATGGTCAAATAATAGTAATCACAGTGAACAGGTCAGGGTTCCATAGCCGCTGGCAGAACAATTGAAACTGGAGCAGCAGCACTGCCAGGTGGACTGGGGACAACAAGGAGTCATCCTACCAGGTAGTCCTGAGGCATGGTCCTAGGGCTCAGGTCCTCCGAGAGAGAGAAAGAAAGAAAGAAAGAAAGAGAGGATTAGAGAGAGCAAATTCACACAGGACAATGGATAAGACAGGAGAAATACTCCAGACTGACCCTTGCCCCCCAACACATAAACTACACATAAACTACACATAAACTACTGCAGCATAAATACTGGAGGCTGAGACAGGAGGGGTCAGGAGACACTGTGGCCCGATCCGATGATACCCCCGGACAGGGCCAAACAGGCAGGATATAACCCCACACACTTTGCCAAAGCACAGCCCCCACACCACTAGAGGGATATCTTCAACCACCAACTTACCATCCTGAGACAAGGCCGAGTATAGCCCACAAAGATCTCCGCCACGGCACAACCCAAGGGGGGTGCCAACCCAGACAGGAAGATCACGTCAGTGACTCAACTCACTCAAGTGATGCACCCCTCCTAGGGACGGCATGGAAGAGCACCAGTAAGCCAGTGACTCAGCCCCTGTAATAGGATTAGAGACAGAGAATCCCAGTGGAGAGAGGGGAACCGACCAGGCAGAAACAGGGCGGTTCATTGCTCCAGTGCCTTTCCGTTCACCTTCACACTCCTGGGCCAGACTACACTCAATCATAGGACCTACTGAAGAGATGAGTCTTCAGTAAAGACTTAAAGGTTGAGACCGAGTCTACGTCTCTCACATGGGTAGGCAGACCATTCCATAAAAATGGAGCTCTATTGGAGATAGCCCTGCCTCCAGCTGTTTGCTTAGAAATTCTAGGGACAATTAGGAGGCCCGCGTCTTGTGATCGTGTAGGAATTGTGGCAAAGGAGGGGGTCGAGTGATAAATGGCAGATACGTGAGAGCAGAACTAATAAACGGGTTCTGCCCGATCACTAAAATGGCCACCCCTGTCAGAACTACAGATCACAAAATGGCTGACCGCCAAAACTACAAGTCCCAGAAGCAAGGGGAACCCTCAGAAGGTGGAGCCGACCCACAGATAAAGGGTCAAGAACAACCAGGAAGAGGGAGAGAGAGTGCTGGAATAATCGATGAACAATAGAGAAAGAGACAATAGAGATTGGCTGGATTTACCGTGTATGAGCTGGATTGTTTTGGACTACCTGTTGGCATTTGGACCTGGACCTACTGAGAACCCGATTCGTGTACCGAACCCTGCTATCCTTGACCTCGCCTACGGCCTGGGTGGACCAGGACGGAGAAACAACCAAACAGGTACTGTCCTGTTCGAAAGAACTCTCATTCTTGGGTGATTTGGTGACAGTTTACCATTTAATTTGTGACAAACGTTCCTAACCTTGAAGAGGTTTGCCACAGTATGTACGGCAGGACCAAATCGGAAAGATAGGTAGGAGCAAGCCCATGTAATGCTTTGTAGGTTAGCAGTAAAACCTTGAAATCAGCCCTTGCCTTGACAGGAAGCCAGTGTAGAGAGGCTAGCACTGGAGTAATATGATCAAATTCTTTGGTTCTAGTCAGGATTCTAGCAACTGAAGTTAATTTAGTGCTTTATCCGGGTAGCCGGAAAGTAGAGCATTGCAGTAGTCTAACCTAGAAGTAACAAAAGCATGGATACATTTTTCTGCATAATCTTTTAGACAGAAAATGTCTGATTTTTGCAATGTTACGTAAATGGAAAAAAGCTGTCCTTGAAACAGTCTTGATATGTTTGTCAAAAGAGAGATCAGGGGCCAGAGTAAATCCGAGGTCCTTCATAGTTTTATTTGAGACAACTATACAACCATCAAGATGAATTGTCAGATTCAAAAGAAGATCTCTTTGTTTCTTTGGACCTTGAACAAACATCTCTGTTTTGTCTGAGTTTAAAAGTAGAAAGTTTGCAGCCATCCACTTCCTTATGTCTGAAACACAGGCTTCCAGCGAGGGCAATTTTGGGGCTTCACCATGTTTCATTGGAATGTACAGCTGTGTGTCATCTGCATAGCAGTGAAAGTTAACATTATGTTTTCGAATGACATTTCCAAGACGTAAAATATATAGTGAAAACAATAGTGGTCCTAAAACGGAACCTTGAGGAACACCGAAATGTAAAGTTGAATTGCCAGAGGACAAACCATTCACAGAGACAAACTGATATCGTTCCGACAGATAAGGTCTAAACCAGGCCAGAACTTGTCCGAGAAGACCAATTTGTGTTTCCAATCTCTCCAAAAGAATGTGGTGATCGATGGTATCAAAAGCAGCACGAAGGTCTAGGAGCACAAGGAGAGATGCAGAGCCTCGGTCTGACACCATTAAAAGGTCATTTACCACCTTCGCAAGTGCAGTCTCAGTGCTATGATGGGGTCTAAAACCATACTGAAGCATTTCATATACATTGTTTGTCTTCAGAAAGGCAGTGAGTTGCCGTGCAACAGCTTCGATATTGGCCAATAATTTTTATATTTTCTGGGTCAAGGTTTGGCCTTTTCAAGAGAGGCTTTATTACTGCTACTTTTAGTGAGTTTGGTACACATCCGGTGGATAGAGAGCCGTTTATTATATTCAACATAGGAGGGCCAAGCACAGGAAGCAGCTCTTTCAGTAGTTTAGTTGGAATAGGGTCAAGTATGCAGCTGGAAGGTTTAGAGGCCATGATTATTTGCATCATTGTGTCAAGAGATGTAGTACTAAAACACTTGAGTGTCTCCCTTGATCCTAGGTCCTGGCAGAGTTGTGCAGATTCAGGACAACTGAGTTTTGGAGGAATACGCAGATTTAAAGTGGAGTCCATAATTTGCTTTCTAATGAATGTGATCTTTTCCTCAAAGAAGTTCATGAAAATATTACTGCTTAAGTGAAAGCCTTCCTCTCTTGGGGAATGCTGCTTTTTAGTTAGCTTTGTGGCAGTATCAAAAATACATTTTGGATTGTTCTTATTTTCCTCAATTAAGTTAGATTAATAGGATGATCGAGCAGCAGTGAGGGCTCTTCGGTACTGCACGCTACTGTCTTTCAAAGCTAGTCGGAAGACTTCCAGTTTGGTATGGCGCCATTTCCGTTCCAATTTTCTGGAAGCTTGCTTCAGAGCTCAGGTATTTTCTGTATACCAGGGAGAAGGTATCATCGTTAAAGTATTGGGATTCTATTGGGGGGGGGGGATATAGGTAGCACACACAAGGACATTTTTCTCTGTTGAGATCATTTCCTTATTAACTTCTAGCCAGATGTAAAACGTTTCTGATTTGACTAATTTAATAGAGTGGGTTTGGTCTGCACTATAACCAATTGGCATTCACCCTAAGTCTCTCCCCTGTTTCACACCTGGTAGTTTGATGGATGGGACTACCAGCTCTCTGTAACCTAGAGGAAACCAGTGGGTCCGTCTCCTCTATTATACCACCAATCTGGTAGTTTGGTGGATGGGACTACCAGCTCTCTGTAACCTAGAGGACAACCAGTGGGTCTGTCTCCTCTATACCACCCACCTGGTAGTTTGTTGGATAGGACTTCCAGCTCTCTGTAACCTAGAGGGAAATCAGTGGGTCCGTCTCCTCTATACCACCCACCTGGTAGTTTGATGGATAGGAATACCAGCTCTCTGTAACCTAGAGGGAAATCAGTCGGTCCGTCTCCTCTATACCATGTTTCTTGCAGGATGACAATGTCTGTATTTCTAATTTCTTTGATGAAGTCTGGTGTCCTGCTCTTTAGGCCAAAGGCAGATGACCTCCGACCTTGTATATTCCAGGATGAGAGAGTAAAATCTCGCTCTCTCTCTCATATAGATTATGTAAACAGATACACAGTACAAGGTCAGATGTGTAGCATCATCTACATCTCTGATATTAGTGCCCCTCTTTAGTAGAAGCACTAGACGTATTTCTAAATCCTCACTGAACCCATCAATTAAACTGTAAAAAATAAAAATAAATAAATCAACCTCACTGAACCCATCAATTAGACTGTAAAAAAAAATCAAAGGACAGCTTCGGGTACCAGATAATTATTCATCAAAAGATAAGTCAACGTCAAAGAGGACTGCTAGGTTTAAGATACCACACCTACATTTGGTAGTGATTACAAGGCTGGCTGACTGGCTGGCGCAGTGTGTTAATGGGTGAACCCCTAGAGACAAAGACTGTATAGACTACTGTACACATTAAGCATTCACAGTAACCACCCTAATTCACCTCAGATCAGGCTTTACTCAACCTGAGGGAATATTAATAAAACACTTAATGCTATTGGCCGACTGGCCACACACTCATTGAAGGAAGCTAGTATACTGTTTGATAATAGGGTCAACATACTGCATGCCAGACGTTTCATCGACCAATCACAAGAGCTGTTTTTAAATGGTGAGGTTAAAGCCTGCCAGTGTAGCAGATGACAGACATCCTGAACGAAAACAGAAAACATGCCATTAAGTTGGTAAAGGAGCTGCCTATTTCCTGGAAGCTACTTTGTGTTGGTCTGTTATTCAACCGTTCAGAGCTCGGCTAAAAAGGAAGGCTGTACTAACTGACGTATTTTGAGCTCCTTGCACAATCATCTCTAAATGACATGTATAGATTACGAAGAAAGTCTGCATGGAGAAAAATCAAAGAGCTTTTCTGAGTCAGAGAACCACTAAACCTAAACCCGAGACAATGGCAGACAGACACCGACATTAATTTTTTACAAATGAAGATTCCCAACCCAAGTACCTTTCGTGAATCCTCAAGAAGTACAATTTATTTATCTTGAGTCCTCGAGAAGTAGGATGGAACAACCTGTCATATTTCTGTGTTGTAAACTGTCAATCACTGGTAAAAGACAAAAACCACTACAGTCACAAATCAGTATATTAGTGTAGTTAGTGTAGACAACAAATCAGTGTGAATCAAGACAGTCATTGTTGTTCCGTAAGATGATAGTGATGAATGACATGACTCTTTTTTTCTTCTGTCATATAATGACGTTCACATGAATACAGTGGAATAGTGACGTCCCAATTCTCCACCTCTGAGCTTGAAGTGGTGCACCCCACATATATTTACCAGCATATGATTGGTGTACAATACAATAGTACTTTGAGCGTAGGTTA
Source organism: Oncorhynchus tshawytscha (assembly GCF_018296145.1). Taxonomy (NCBI): domain Eukaryota; kingdom Metazoa; phylum Chordata; class Actinopteri; order Salmoniformes; family Salmonidae; genus Oncorhynchus; species Oncorhynchus tshawytscha. The sequence goes on along the minus strand of NC_056430.1, from coordinate 8,890,155 downwards.
TGGGAAATAATGCTGTACAGTATGGAGAGAGAGAGAGAGAGAGAGAGAGAGAGAGAGACTTCCTCTGGGATATCTGTAGTATCACTACACTGTCATTAGTGGTGTAGGGCACGCACGCACACACACACACACAACTAGGTGCTTCTCGGTGTGTACAGCAGAATTCCTTGAAAGACGTAGTTTATGGGAAATAGTGCTGTATGTTTCAGATATGTTCCATGCACAACATCTGAGCTTGCTGCAGTGTCATTTCAATCTCTGTTCCCAGAGAAAACCCACAGTAAAAGCAGATAGTTTTTGTCAGAAAAGGTTGGCGTTGCTGAATAGAATTGACATTGCATAATAGCGCAAAGGCAGGCATGGTCTACTGCTTCTAAGTGGTGGAATGTTCTGCTTATAATTCCAGTGTTTCAGCTCCCAGCCAAGACCATGAATCATGTGTGAGTGTGTGTGTGTGTGTGAGCGAGAGAGAGAGAGCAAGAGAGAGAGCGAGAGAGCGAAAGAGTGAGAGAGACAGAAAGAGAGAGAGCAAGAGAGAGAGAGAGAGACAGAAAGAGAGAGAGCAAGAGTAAGAGAGAAAGAGAGAGAGCAAGAGTAAGAGAGAAAGAGAGAAAGAGAGAACTACTTCCTCTGGGATATCTGTAGTATCACTACACTGTCTGTAGTGGTGTAGGGGAACTAAAGGGTTAAAAGAACAATATATATATATATATACATACACACACAGGCAATAGTCACGCTGAGCTAAAGCTGCTGCTTTCAAGGAGCGGGACTCTAACTCGGAAGCTTATAAGAAATCCTGCTAAGTCCTCCGACGAACCATTAAACAGGCAATGCGTCGATACAGGACTAAGATCGAATCGTACTACTCTACGCTTGTCAGATGTGGCGGGGCTTGCAAACCATTACAGATTACAAGCACATCCACGAGCTGCCCAGTGACACCAGACGAGCTAAATAACTGCTATGCTCACTTCGAGGCAACTAACACTGAAACTTGGATTTGATATTTTCTCTCTCTCTCTCTCTCCACTGGGGACAGGGGGACCTGAAATTGCATTTTTGTACCCCCTAGTTTTATGGAATGTGATACAAAACGAGGCAACAGTGTGCTTTAGGACCATTCTGACGCCTCCAAGCGGTCGGGTCGGCTGTTTGGAGTGTTTAGGATGAATAAATAAAAAAATGCCCCCCACACTTCTAAAACCAAAGATGTGCCCCTGCTAAATTCAATTAAAATGATTTTATTGGCATGGGAAACATTTGTTTACAAATTACCAAAGCAAGTGAAATACGGTTTGTGGGCAGAACCGAAAAAGCGAAGGCGAGCATAGAGGCCTACAAACCTGACTCAATTACACTATGTCAGGAGGAAGGGGCCAAAATTCACCCAACATATTGTGGAAGGCTACCCAAAATGTTTGAACCAAGTTAGACAATTTAAAGGCAATGCTACTAATACTAATTGAGTGTATGTAAACTTATGACCCACTGGGAATGTGATGAAAGAAATAAAAGCTGAAATAAAATAAATCATTCTCTCTACTATTATTCTGACATTTCACATTTTTAAAATAACGTGGTGATCCTAACTGATCTAAAACAGGGGATTTTTACTAGGATTAAATGTCAGGAATTGTGAAAAACTGAGTTGAAATGTATTTGGCTAAGGTGTATGTAAACTTCCGACATCAACTGTATCTGTCTCTAATATGGTCATACATTTGGCAGAAGGTTAGGAAGTGCAGCTCAGTTTCCACCTCATTTTGTGGGCAGTGAGCACATTGCCTGTCTGCTCTTGAGAGGCAGGTCTGCCTATGGCGTCTTTTCTCAATAGCAAGGCTATGCTCACTGAGTCTGTACATAGTCAAAGATTTTCTTAATTTGGGGTCAGTCACAGTGGTCAGGTATTCTGCCACTGTGTACTCTCTGTTTAGGGCCAAATAGCATTCCAGTTTGCTCTGTTTTTTGTCAATTCTTTCCAATGTGTCAAGTAATTATCTTTTTGATTTCTCATGATTTAGTTGTGTCTATTTGTGTTGCTGGTGCTGACCTGGGCCTCTGTGGAGTCTGTTAGTGTTTGTGAAAATAGCCCCAGGACCAGCTTGCTTAGGGGACTCTTCTCCAGGTTCATCTCTCTGTAGGTGATGGCATTGAAATGGAAGGTTTGGAAATCGCTTCCTTTTAGGTAGAATTTAACAGCTCTTCTCTGGATTTTGATAATTAGTGGGTATCGGCCTAATTCTGCTCTGCATGCATTATTTGGTGTTCTACGTTGTACACAAAGGATATTTTTTTGTAGAATGTATGTTTTTTTAAATCTGGATTTTTATCATTAGCGGGTATCGGTCTAGTTCTGCTCTTCTTCACTAGGAGCTAGGTTAGGTGTGTTGGCTCCACTAGGAGCTAGGTTAGGTGTGTTGGCTCCACTAGGAGCTAGGTTAGGTGTGTTGGCTCCACTAGGAGCTAGGTTAGGTGTGTTGGCTCCACTAGGAGCTAGGTTAGGTGTGTTGGCTCCACTAGGAGCCTGGATTTGCTTTTTATTTACTGGTTGTTATTTTCTTGAGGTCACAGGTCACACATTTTGCTGCGATGATTTGCACACTGCATTATTTTGCCTAACACATATGTGTGCTTGTCAATATTGGATGTGTTTTCAAATTAGTTTGGGATCCTTGAAATCTGAGGGATATGTGCATCTCAAATCTTCATACAATTGGCAGGAGGTTAGGAAGTGCAGCTCAGTTTCCACCTCATTTTGTGGGCAGTGTGCACATATCCTGTCTTCTCTTGAGAGCCAGGTCTACCTATGGTGGCCTCTCTCAATAGCAAGGCTATCCTCACTGAGTCTGTTGAGCGCCAGGTCGGTCTATGGCGGCCTCTCTCAATAGCAAGGCCATGCTCACTGAGTCTGTACAGTTTGTACAGTTTTCTATCATTCACTCTCTTTATCTCTCTGTAAAGGATGAAGAAAGGATCTCCAGCCTACCCTCCTAGGTTAGCAGTTATCCATGACTGGTCATGGGCTCCATTGTGTACGGTGGTGATTCAGCAGTCTGAGGTAGAAGCTGTTGAGGAGCCTTTTGGTCCTAGACTTGGCGTGCGGTAGCAGAGAAAACATTCTATAACTTGGGTGACTTGAGTCTCTGACAATTGTATAGGCTTTCCTCTGACACCGCCTAATGTAAGGGTCCTGGATGGCAGGTTTTTGGCCCCAGTGATGTTCTGGGTCGTTCGCACTACCCTCTGTAGCGCCTCACGATCAGATGCCGAGCAGTTGCCTTACCAGGCAGTGATGCAACTGGTCAGGATCCTCTAGATGGTGCAGCTGTAGAACCTTTTGAGGATCTGGAGACCCATGCAAAATCTTTTCAGTCTCCTGATGGGGAAAAGGTTTTGTCGTGCCCTCTTCATGACTGTCTTGGTATGTTTGGACCATGAGAGTTTGTTGGTGATGTGGACACCAAGGAACTTGAAACTCTCGACCCGCTCCACTACAGCCCCTTTGATATCAATGGGGGCCTGTTCAGCCCGCCTTTTCCTGTAGTCCACGATCAGCTCCTTTGTCTTGCTCACAATGAGGGAGAGGTGGTTGTCCTGGCACCAAACTGCCAGTACTCTGACCTCCCTATAGGCCATCTCATCGTTGTCGGTGATCAGGCCTACCACTGTTGAGTCGTCAGCAAACTTAATGATGGTGTTGGAGTCGTGTTTGGCCACGTAGTCGTGGGTGAACAGGGAATACAGGAGGGGACTAAGTACACACCCCTGAGGTGCCCCAGTGTTAATGATCAGCGTGACAGATGTGTTGCTGCCTACTCTTACCACCTGGGGGGCGGCCCGTCAGGAAGTCCAGGATCCAGTTGCAGAGGGAGGTGTTTAGTCGCAGCGTTCTTAGCTTAGTGATGAGCTTCGTGGGCACTATGGCGTTGAAGGCTGAGCTGTAGTCAATGAACAGCATTATCACATAGGTGTTCCTTTTGTCCATGTGAGAAATGGCAGTGTGAAGTGCGATTGAGATTGCATCATCTGTGGATCTGTTGGGGCGGTATGCGAATTGGAGTGGGTCTAGGGTGTCCGGGAGGATGCTGTAGATGTGAGCCATGACCAGCCTTTCAAAGCACTTCATGGCTACTGACGTGAGTACCACGGGGCAGTAATCATTTAGGCAGGTTACCTTTGCGTTCTTGGGTACAGGGAGCTATAGTGGTCTGCTTGAAACATGTAGGTATTAGACTCGGTTAGGGAGAGGTTGAAAATGTCAGTAAAGACACTTGACAGTTGGTCAGCGTATGCTTTGAGTACATGTCCTGGTAATCCGTCTGGCCCAGCGGCTTTGTGAATGTTGACCTGTTTAAAGGTTTTGTTCACATAGGCTACAGAGAGCGTTATCACACAGTTATCCAGAACAGCTGGTACTCTCATGCACACTTCAGTGTTGCCTGCCTTGAAGAAAGTGTGTGAGCATAAAAGGCATTTAGCTCATTTGGTAGGCTCATGTCACTGGCCAGTTCGCGTCTGGGTTTCCCTTTGTAGTCCGTAATAGTTTTCAAGCCCTGCCACATCCGACGAGCATCAGAGCCGGTGTAGTAGGATTCAATCTTAATCCTATAGTGATGCTTTGCTTGTTTGATGGTTTGTCTGAGGGCATAGAGGGATTTCTTATAAATGTCCGGATTAGACTCCCGCTCCTTGAAAGTGGCAGCTCTAGCCTTTAGCTCGATGCAGATGTTGCCTGTTGTCCATGGCTTCTGGTTGGGATATGCACGTACAGTCTGTGAGGACGACGTAGTCGATGCACTTATTGATGAAGCAGATATCTGAGGTGGTGTACTCATTGTCTTGTTTGTTTATGGCCGTATGGAGTTGGTTGAGTGAGGTCTTATTGCCAGCTTCTTTCTGTGGTGGTAAATAGACGGCTACGAATAATATAGATGAGAACTCTCTTGGTAGATAGTGTGGTCTACAGCTTATCATAAGGTACTCTACCTCAGGCGAGCAATACCTCGAGACTTCTTTAATATTAGGCATCGCACACCAGCTGTTATTGACAAAAAAGACACACCCCCACCCCTCGTCTTACCAGAGTTGGCGTCTCTGTTCTGCCGGTGCATGGAAAATCCCTCCAGCTCTATATTGTCTGTATCTTTGCTCAGCAACGTCTCGGTGAAATATAAGATGTTACAGTGTTTAATGTCCCATTGGTAGGATAATCTTAATCGTAGGTCATAAATTTTATTTTCCAATGATTGCACGTTAGCAAGAAGAACAGATGGCAGTGGGAGTTTACTCACTCGCCTACGGATCTTCAGAAGGATGTCCGATCTGCGGCTTCTTTTCTTCACGCAAAAGGTGTGGATCTGGGCCTGTTCCAGTGAAAGCAGGATAACCTTCTCTTCGGACTCGTTAAACTTTGCGGCGAGTAATTGCAGTTCTGATGTCCAGAAGTTATTTCCGGTGATAAGAGACGGCAGCAGCAACATTATGTTCACAATAACTGGAGGGAGAAGTCTTGTTGGAGAGAGGGTGGGAGGAAGAGAGGGTGGGAGGAAGATAAAGGGTGGAGGTAGGGGGGGGGGTGGAAGTAAGGGGGGAAGAGAGGATAGGAGGGAGGTAGGGAGGGAGAGAGGATAGGAGGGAGGTAGGGAGGCAGAGGGAGGATAGTAGGGAGATAGGGACAGAGGGAGGCAGGAAGGGAGGGAGACAGAGGGTGGTTGGATGGGAGGGAGGGAGGGAGGGAGGCGGGGAGAGAGGATAGGAAGGAGAGAGGGTGGGAGGAAGGGTGGGAGGGAGGGAGGGAAAGAGGATGCGAGGAGGGAGGGAGGGAAAGAGGATGGGAGGAGAGGTAAAAGAAGACCTGCTTGCTTCCATTTGAGGAATCTTAAGTTGATTCCAGTGGTAATCCTGGGTTTGGTGTGTGAGTGCTCTGACTGTGTGCTCTCCATCCCGCTGCCCCGCTCACACAATGGAGCGCTGTATGACCTAGTGAGGAATGCAGTGAGATGGCAGGGTAGTGGGGAAAAGAGGGAGTGGTGGGTGTTAGGGAGGTGGAAGGAGGAAGGGTGGGAGGTAAGGCGGCCGGGGGGTAAGTTTGGGGTCGGGTATGAAGACTGAATACAGGACGTAGGGAAGGGAGGGGAGAGGGAAGCGAGGGAGGGATGTAGGTATGAGAACTAGGAGGTATAGGTGGAGGGAGGGAGGGAGGGGTAAGGGTGGGGTATGTAGGTATGAGAACTAGGAGGTATAGAGGGAGGGAGGGTGGGGTATGTAGGTATGAGAACTAGGAGGTATAGGTGGAGGGAGGGAGGGTGGGGTATGTAGGTATGAGAACTAGGAGGTATAGGTGGAGGGAGGGGTAAGGGTGGGATGAGGTACGTTTGAGCACTTTAAGGTAGGGAAGGAGGTAAGGGTGGGGTATGTATCTATGACAACTTGGAGGTAAGGAAAAGAGGAAGGGAGGGATAGAGTTAGAGAGGAAGGTGGAAGGGGGCAGCAGGTCTTTCATTGACTCCAGTGTGTGAGGAGAGGAGGCTCCCGTGGTCTACAGGGTGAATGGGTCTCTGTGAGGCAGGCTGCCCAGTCAGGAGAGAGCAGAGGGGGGACAGAGAGGGGACTGAAGGGGGAGTAAAAGGGGACTGAGAAGGGTCAGAGAGGAGACTGAAAGGGGACTGAGAAGGGGACAGAGAGGAGACTGAAAGGGGACTGAGAAGGGGACAGAGAGGAGACAAATGGGACTGAGAAGGGGACAGAGAGGAGACTGAAAGGGGACAGAGGGGACAGAGGAGACAGAGGGAAATGAAGGGGACTGAGAAGGGACAGAGAGGAGACTGAAAGGGGACAGAGGGGACTGAAGGGGACAGAGAGGGGACAGAGAGGGGACAGAGAGGGGACAGAGAGGGGACAGAGAGGGGACAGAGAGGGGACTGAATGGGACTGAGAGGGGGACTGAAGGGGGAGTAAGAGGGGACTGAGAAGGGACAGAGAGGGGGACTGAAGGGGGAGTGAGAGGAGTGTAGGGCTGGAACAAAAGCACTCAGAGTAGATGGTTGGCCAGCCTTGTTGTTTCCCTATCTGTTATAATGAGAACCAGACCCTTACTACTACAGCTCTGTGTCTCTGTGTTGCATCACAATCTGGAATCACTTATAATTCATGGTGACAGGCTGACAACACTGAGACAACAGACTCTGGTGTGGTGGATTCCCCCTACATGACATGTGCTGCCCACAGATACAGCCGGGCCGGCTGCTTCCACACCGACATCTTCCTCTGCCAAGATACGGTGTGTTTAGTGACATACGGTTGGCTTTGAGTTGCTTGTGCTTTTGTGGAGAAGGTTGTGAGTTCAAGCCCCACTCGGGGCAGAGCAGATTACACTCTTGTGAGGTACATACTGCGCAGGAAGACAGGAAAGCCGGAAGACACAGGAAGACATGAAGACAGTTCGACACAAAGACAGGAAGGCACAGGAAGACAAAGACACAAAGACAGGAAGACAGACACAAAGACAGGAAGACAGGAATACGGTTAGACACAAAGACAGGAAGACAGGAACACAAGAAAAGACAGGAAGACAGGAAATCAGGTGACTTGGACAGCAGAGAGAGGTAGAAACAGACAAGACATATCATTCTGGAGAGGTTATAAGGACACCTCTGACCTGTAAATCGACTAACCCTAACTTTAACCAAACCCTTGAACCTAATCCTAACCCATACCATAAACTTAACCTAATTTTGACCAATTTTGAAATTAAATATCGTTTTGCAGGTCAGGAATGCCAATTTAGCCAATTCCTTATTATTCACTCAGAAATATATGCAGAAAACCCAAACATGCTGAAGTGATTTCTTAGGATACAGAAATACTGATACATTGTTTACCGTTGAAAAAAGGACAGAGGTATCGTGTGTGCGTCTGTCTTTGTGTGACACACAATGTCTGTGAACCTACTCTACCAAACATGCATCGTCTATACGTCTGTCACTGATGTCGCCCCCTTGTGGAAGGAATGCAGGAATGCACCACTCTACTCTCACTGGCTGACGAAGCTCCACAAAACCCTGTCAGCAAAAACAGCCCAAATCCTGTAAAGCACCTTAACAATGGACAATTATTAACGGACTCGTGGAGGTCTACCACTGAATACAAAGAGAGTCAGAGGGCTTAAAGTGTGTCTTTCAACTGTCCTTCAGACCTCATAGACCGGGACTGTATCATGACACACACCATACTGTTACAGACTTAACTTACACAAACTGTATTGCTGTGATGTGGCTGACCAGACCTACAGAAGCAATGCTCAAAATTCACATTGAGTCTCAACAAAATCCTGTGGGTCTGGTTAAAGTCTTTCTTCCGAGTTCCACGACAGGTGGAGGAACTTTATATCACAACACAACCGTCAGTCAGAGAGAGAGACTAAGAGGTATTATTTATGTAACAATATGCTGTGAGTCACACACAGGGCCTGTTTAGGCTGTGAAATTAGGAACAAACTAATTAACAAAGACTCTGTGTGTGTGGACACATGCGTATGTATGTGCACAATGATATTTGTGTGCGTCAACCCGTACTGTGACATAACAGTCCATCTGTACACCGTTCCCCTCCTCTGGGACCACGTCTCCAACTATTAGACATACCAGTAGTCCTCTCTGGGACCACACCTCCAACTATTAGACATACCAGTAGTCCAGTCTGGGGCCACACCTCCAACTATTAGACATACCAGTATTCCAGTCTGGGAGAGAGTATTGATGGCTGTCTCGTACCAGTAGTCCAGTCTGGGAGAGAGTATTGATGGCTGTCCTGTACCAGTAGTCCAGTCTGGGAGAGAGTATTGATGGCTGTCTCGTACCAGTATTGATGGCTGTCTCGTACCAGTATTCCAGTCTGGGAGAGAGTATTGATGGCTGTCCTGTACCAGTAGTCCAGTCTGGGAGAGAGTATTGATGGCTGTCTCGTACCAGTAGTCCAGTCTGGGAGAGAGTATTGATGGCTGTCTCGTACCAGTAGTCCAGTCTGGGAGAGAGTATTGATGGCTGTCTCGTACCAGTAGTCCAGTCTGGGAGAGAGTATTGATGGCTGTCTCGTACCAGTAGTCCAGTCTGGGAGAGAGTATTGATGGCTGTCTCGTACCAGTATTCCAGTCTGGGAGAGAGTATTGATGGCTGTCTCGTACCAGTAGTCCAGTCTGGGAGAGTGTATTGATGGCTGTCTCGTACCAGTATTCCAGTCTGGGAGAGAGTATTGATGGCTGTCTCGTACCAGAGAGAGAGAGAGAGAGAGAGAGACTTCTGTCACTGCACTGAACTGTCATTTATAAAGGAGTGGCACTAATTGTAGTCAACGTTGTACAGGAAAGGTATCTAACCTTGTTCTGCAGATCTGTTGACAGATTTTAGATCAGAGAATGTGACAGAGTGTGACAGAGAGAAAGGAAGAAGGAGATACTGTGTGAGACCAGTGTGAATCTTTAGAGACAAAGGGAATATCTGCTCACTATTTTGCTGGTCACAAATAAGATACTTTGACAACGCTTAGATGATACAAACACTAATCAGAATGAATTTACACATTGCCAAAGCTGTGTCTGTATTAAGAAACAATATTGTTCAGCACACTGCATCACTTATTCAGAAACTGATTTATAGCTACAGGATATACCTGTTGGTGATTTAAACCCCAAATTTATATTTTCTAAATAATCACACATATTCCTCACATTCTATTCTTTACCTGAAATGATTTTTTGACTCAAGTCAACTTCCATTTACCTGTATGCCAGAGGAAATGAAGACTACTCTATTCACTCGTTGTAACGGCCGTTGGAAGGAGAGGACCAAGGTGCCGCATGGTACATGTTCATGCTTTTATTCATGGAACTGAACACTGATTAACAAACCAACAAAGAGAACCAACGGCACCGAAACAGTTCTGTCTGGTGCAGACACAAAAACCGAAAACAACTACCCACAAAAAAAAAAAAAAAAGCTGGGGAAAAAGCTGCCTAAGTATGGTTCTCAATCAGAGACAACGATAGACAGCTGCCTCTGATTGAGAACCACACCCGCCAAACAACAAAGAAATAGAAAACATAGAAAATGAACATAGAATGCCCACCCTAGTCACACCCTGGCCTATCCAAAATAGAGAATAAAAGCCTCTCCATGTCCATGGCGTGAGACTTGTACAGGGAGCCGGAACCTTTCCCTGGACACATTAACAATTGGCCATTTTGAATTCTAATTCACCAATAGAAGAAAAAAAAAGAAAAAAACAATGGTAATCTGTCTCACTAATGCAGCCTGGGTTTTTAGAATGGTTGGGATATTGAGAGAGAGAGAGAGAGAGAGAGAGAGAGAGAGAGAGAGAGAGAGAGAGAGAGAGAGAGAGAGAGAGAGAGAGAGAGAGAGAGAGAGAGAGAGGAGAGAGGGAGAGGGAGAGAGAGGGAGAGGGAGAGAGAGAGGTGTGTGTGCTTCCTCTCTGGCTGGAGTTTATCAGGTAGTGGAGATTGTAGTGCTTCAACTAAACTTCAGCTATGTGGATGTGTCTCTAGACTCTAGAGAGACTTAAGGGTGGAACTTTAAAAGATAGATGAAATCATAATAGTTTTAAACATCTACAGTTTTTGTCATTTTTTAAGAAGAAGAACCAACACAACTGTACTGAATAGTCAGAACCAGAGAAGAAGAAGACATCTGACCCTAAAAAGAAAGACAAATCTAACTCTTCTGCATCTGGCTTCTTTCATCTAAAATGGCGGAAATGTGGCTGACTCCCTCTGTGATCTGCATGTGAGACAGACAGACACACACAACAGCTTAGTCAATCCATCTTCCATGTCAGCTGAAAGGCAGGAAGCATTGCCCGGGCCCACTACTGCTGCTGCCTTTCCTCTGGCCGTCTGAGGCCTGCGTGTTAGATTAGGAGCACTGGTGAGAAAGAGCTGTTTAATGACGGACTGCTCCGCTCTGCTCTGCTAGACAGTCAGCTAAATACACTGTGGCTACAGGAACTATTCCAATACTACAGATACTAGCTGTAGGTACTAGCTGTAGATACTAGCTGTAGACACTAGCTGTAGGTACTAGCTGTAGGTACTAGCTGTAGATACTAGCTGTAGACACTAGCTGTAGGTACTAGCTGTAGGTATTAGCTGTAGATACTAGATGTAGGTACTAGCTGTAGGTACTAGCTGTAGGTACTAGCTGTAGGTACTAGATGTAGGTACTAGCTGTAGACACTAGCTGTAGGTACTAGCTGTAGGTACTAGCTGTAGGTACTAGCTGTAGGTACTAGCTGTAGATACTAGCTGTAGGTACTAGCTGTAGGTACTAGCTGTAGGTACTAGCTGTAGATACTAGCTGTAGATACTAGCTGTAGGTACTAGCTGTAGGTACTAGCTGTAGATACTAGCTGTAGACACTAGCTGTAGGTACTAGCTGTAGGTACTAGCTGTAGATACTAGCTGTAGACACTAGCTGTAGGTACTAGCTGTAGGTACTAGCTGTAGATACTAGATGTAGATATTAGTTGTAGATATTAGTTGTAGATATTAGCTGTAGATACTAGCTGTCTGTACTAGCTGTAGATACTAGCTGTCTGTACTAGCTGTAGATACTATTTGTAGATACTAGCTGTAGATACTAGCTGTAGGTACTAGCTGTAGATATTAGCTGTAGGTACTAGCTGTAGGTACTAGCTGTAGGTACTAGCTGTAGGTACTAGCTGTAGGTACTAGCTGTAGATACTAGCTGTAGATACTAGCTGTAGATACTAGCTGTAGATACTAGCTGTAGGTACTAGCTGTAGGTACTAGCTGTAGATACTAGCTGTAGATACTAGCTGTAGATACTAGCTGTAGGTACTAGCTGTAGGTACTAGCTGTAGATACTAGCTGTAGATACTAGCTGTAGATACTAGCTGTAGGTACTAGCTGTAGATACTAGCTGTAGATACTAGCTGTCTGTACTAGCTGTAGATACTAGCTGTCTGTACTAGCTGTAGATACTATTTGTAGATACTAGCTGTAGATACTAGATGTCTGTACTAGCTGTAGATACTAGTTGTAGATATTAGCTGTAGGTACTAGCTGTAGATATTAGCTGTAGGTACTAGCTGTAGATACTAGCTGTAGGTACTAGCTGTAGGTAATAGCTGTAGGTACTAGCTGTATGTACTAGCTGTAGATACTAGCTGTAGATACTAGCTGTAGGTACTAGCTGTAGATACTAGCTGTAGGTACTAGCTGTAGATACTAGCTGTAGGTACTAGCTGTAGATACTAGCTGTAGATACTAGCTGTAGATACTAGCTGTAGGTACTAGCTGTAGATACTAGCTGTAGATACTAACTGTAGGTACTAGCTGTAGGTACTAGCTGTAGATACTAGCTGTAGATACTAGCTGTAGATACTAGCTGTAGATACTAGCTGTAGGTATTAGCTGTAGATACTAGCTGTTGATACTAGCTGTAGATACTAGCTGTAGGTACTAGCTGTAGAACTAAGGCCAGGAGTTTTTCCTGGTATGGTGACGCGAAGAGGAGAAACTATTGACCCCGTGACCCGTCTCTTAGACAAAGCAATGACAGTATCATACATCGTCCATTTAGCTTTTCAGGTGGAGATCTTTTTCCCAAATCCACACTATTCTTTTCTCAGCATTTGATATAGTTTCCTACAGGTTTGTGGCCTGGTTGTCATGTGAGTTAGCCGGAGCAGGCTCTTTCTGAATGATTCTGGGTGAATAAACAGAAAGCTATTCAACACAGCCAGGCTAGTCAGTCTAATGTTGTCAAACCAATCTGACAGTGGCTGATTAAAGCACATGATGGCGCAGGGAAGGCAGGTGCTCTATCGACCGGGCTCCCCACTGAGAAGTCGGGTAGGGAGGTGGTGCATTGGAGGTCCACACACACACACACACACACACACACACACACACACACACACACACACACAGTCATGCCCTGGTCTTAGTATTTTGTGTTTTCTTTATTAATTTGGTCAGGCCAGGGTGTGACATGGGTTTATTATGTGGTGTGTTTTGTCTTGGGTTTTTTGTAGGTATTGGGATTGTGAATTAGTAGGGTTATCTAGAAAAGTCTATGGTTGCCTGAAGTGGTTCTCAATCAGAGGCAGGTGTTTATCGTTGTCTCTGATTGGGAAGCCATATTAGGCAGCCATATTCTTTGAGTGTTTGGTGGGTGATTGTTCCTGTCTCTGTGTTAGTTTGCACCAGATAGGCTGGTTAGGTTTTCACATTTTCGTGTTCCGTTTTTGTATTGTTCGTTTTCATCTTTATTAAAGATGTATAAAAATTACCACGCTGCGTTTTGGTCCGCCTCTCCTTCACCGCAAGGAAACCTTAACACACACACACACACACACACACAACATAAGAAATCTGTAAACCCACTCAACTTTCAAACTTTTCTGATCCTATTTTACTCAATGAATAAATCCAATATTTAGTTTCACAGTAAATGAAGAGTGATGCCTTGAGGAAAAGTTTGGTGGGTAGTGAGGTCCGTTTGAGTACCACAAAAAATAATAGTGTAACCTTGGTTAGAATATCCTCTGTCCATTGTAGGGTAACGTCCATGATCCATCCAACATTAACTAGATCAAAGTAGCCTGTGTGGAGAAAGAGGTTTCTGTTTCCTAAACTGAAGGAAATTACTCTGCACTCCCAGAGGAGAGGAGGCAGGAGAGGAGGCAGGAGAGCACAAGACCTCTCTGTATTCTAGAGAAGAAAAACACTGCAGTATTGGCTGTGTGTCCCAAATACCACCCTATTCCCTATATAGTACACCACTTCAAAAGTAGTGCACCACCCTAATCCCTATATAGTACACAACTTGAAAAGTAATGCACTATATAGGGAATAGGGTGCAATTTGGGACTCATTCTCAGTGTTTTTTTTAGGGAAGAGACAGAGAGAGAGAAAGAGACAGGGAGAGAGAAAGAGACAGGGAGAGAGACAGGGAGAGAGAAAGAGACAGGGAGAGAGAAAGAGACAGGGAGAGGGAAAGAGACAGGGAGAGAAAGAGAGAGTGTGTTGAAATGCAGAGAGATGAAATAAGAGAAGAGCCCCCTCAGCCAGCTGGTTCTGAGCCTCAGTTCACTAACCCAAACCAACCCCATAGAGCCTCAAGACATTACTCAGAAAATCTGGCCGAACCTAATCATCACAAAGCAAAAATAAAATTATAAACTGGGTGGTTCGAGCCCTGAATGCTGATTGGTTGACAGCCATGGTATATCAGACCGTATACTACAGGTATGACAAAACATTTATTTTTACTGCTCTAATAGCGTTGGTAACCAGTTTATAATAGCAGTAAGGCACCTCTGGGGTTTGTGATATATGACCAATATACCACGGCTAAGGGCTGTGTCCAGGCACTCCGTGTTGCATCACGCATAAGAACAGCCCTTAGCCGTGGTATATTGGTCATATACCACACCTCCTTGGGCCTTAATGCTTAAATATATCACCTATTGGAAAGACACCACAAACAGACAGTCTGACACCACGTACTATCTGACCACTGTGACTGATAGAAAGCTGAGGAAAACACTGACTCAGTGAGCACAGTCTGGCTATAGAGACCGGTCGTCACAGACAAACCTGGCTGCCCAGGGAGGACAGTCTGGCTATAGAGACTGGTCGTCACAGACAAACCTGGATGCCCAGAGAGGACAGGCTGTGCTCACTCTACTCCAGGGGAGAGGTAGGGACAGAGCTTCACTTCCTATTACACTGTGACAAATACTCAGACCTAAGAGAATATTCCTTTCTCAAAATTATTATTCAAAACAAAGTATTTGAAACTATAAAAAAATCGAATATGTATTGCAAAATGTACGGTTTTGGCAGCCAAATAAGTGTCCTCCTTCACAACCTGAGGGACAGCCAGTGAAAAGTGCAATGTCATGTCAATAATATTTCCCATTTAGTTTTGTTTTGTCTTTCATCAAATGTCATGTGTCTTCTCAGTCATGTTGACACTGGTCCACTACCAGGTCATGTGTCTTCTCAGTCATGTTGACACTGGTCCACTACCAGGTCATGTGTCTTCTCAGTCATGTTGACACTGGTCCACTACCAGGTCATGTGTCTTCTCAGTCATGTTGACACTGGTCCACTACCAGGTCATGTGTCTTCTCAGTCATGTTGACACTGGTCCACTACCAGGTCATGTGTCTTCTCAGTCATGTTGACACTGGTCCACTACCAGGTCATGTGTCTTCTCAGTCATGTTGACACTGGTCCACTACCAGGTCATGTGTCTTCTCAGTCATGTTGACACTGGTCCACTACCAGGTCATGTGTCTTCTCAGTCATGTTGACACTGGTCCACTACCAGGTCATGTGTCTTCTCAGTCATGTTGACACTGGTCCACTACCAGGTCATGTGTCTTCTCAGTCATGTTGACACTGGTCCACTACCAGGTCATGTGTCTTCTCAGTCATGTTGACACTGGTCCACTACCAGGTCATGTGTCTTCTCAGTCATGTTGACACTGGTCCACTACCAGGTCATGTGTCTTCTCAGTCATGTTGACACTGGTCCACTACCAGGTCATGTGTCTTCTCAGTCATGTTGAGACTGGTCCACTACCAGGTCATGTGTCTTCTCAGTCATGTTGACACTGGTCCACTACCAGGTCATGTGTCTTCTCAGTCATGTTGACACTGGTCCACTACCAGGTCATGTGTCTTCTCAGTCATGTTGACACTGGTCCACTACCAGGTCATGTGTCTTCTCAGTCATGTTGACACTGGTCCACTACCAGGTCATGTGTCTTCTCAGTCATGTTGACACTGGTCCACTACCAGGTCATGTGTCTTCTCAGTCATGTTGACACTGGTCCACTACCAGGTCATGTGTCTTCTCAGTCATGTTGACACTGGTCCACTACCAGGTCATGTGTCTTCTCAGTCATGTTGACACTGGTCCACTACCAGGTCATGTGTCTTCTCAGTCATGTTGACACTGGTCCACTACCAGGTCATGTGTCTTCTCAGTCATGTTGACACTGGTCCACTACCAGGTCATGTGTCTTCTCAGTCATGTTGACACTGGTCCACTACCAGGTCATGTGTCTTCTCAGTCATGTTGACACTGGTCCACTACCAGGTCATGTGTCTTCTCAGTCATGTTGACACTGGTCCACTACCAGGTCATGTGTCTTCTCAGTCATGTTGACACTGGTCCACTACCAGGTCATGTGTCTTCTCAGTCATGTTGACACTGGTCCACTACCAGGTCATGTGTCTTCTCAGTCATGTTGACACTGGTCCACTACCAGGTCATGTGTCTTCTCAGTCATGTTGACACTGGTCCACTACCAGGTCATGTGTCTTCTCAGTCATGTTGACACTGGTCCACTACCAGGTCATGTGTCTTCTCAGTCATGTTGACACTGGTCCACTACCAGGTCATGTGTCTTCTCAGTCATGTTGACACTGGTCCACTACCAGGTCATGTGTCTTCTCAGTCATGTTGAGACTGGTCCACTACCAGGTCATGTGTCTTCTCAGTCATGTTGAGACTGGTCCACTACCAGGTCATGTGTCTTCTCAGTCATGTTGACACTGGTCCACTACCAGGTCATGTGTCTTCTCAGTCATGTTGAGACTGGTCCACTACCAGGTCATGTGTCTTCTCAGTCATGTTGAGACTGGTCCACTACCAGGTCATGTGTCTTCTCAGTCATGTTGACACTGGTCCACTACCAGGTCATGTGTCTTCTCAGTCATGTTGACACTGGTCCACTACCAGGTCATGTGTCTTCTCAGTCATGTTGACACTGGTCCACTACCAGGTCATGTGTCTTCTCAGTCATGTTGACACTGGTCCACTACCAGGTCATGTGTCTTCTCAGTCATGTTGACACTGGTCCACTACCAGGTCATGTGTCTTCTCAGTCATGTTGACACTGGTCCACTACCAGGTCATGTGTCTTCTCAGTCATGTTGACACTGGTCCACTACCAGGTCATGTGTCTTCTCAGTCATGTTGACACTGGTCCACTACCAGGTCATGTGTCTTCTCAGTCATGTTGACACTGGTCCACTACCAGGTCATGTGTCTTCTCAGTCATGTTGACACTGGTCCACTACCAGGTCATGTGTCTTCTCAGTCATGTTGACACTGGTCCACTACCAGGTCATGTGTCTTCTCAGTCATGTTGACACTGGTCCACTACCAGGTCATGTGTCTTCTCAGTCATGTTGACACTGGTCCACTACCAGGTCATGTGTCTTCTCAGTCATGTTGACACTGGTCCACTACCAGGTCATGTGTCTTCTCAGTCATGTTGACACTGGTCCACTACCAGGTCATGTGTCTTCTCAGTCATGTTGACACTGGTCCACTACCAGGTCATGTGTCTTCTCAGTCATGTTGACACTGGTCCACTACCAGGTCATGTGTCTTCTCAGTCATGTTGACACTGGTCCACTACCAGGTCATGTGTCTTCTCAGTCATGTTGACACTGGTCCACTACCAGGTCATGTGTCTTCTCAGTCATGTTGACACTGGTCCACTACCAGGTCATGTGTCTTCTCAGTCATGTTGACACTGGTCCACTACCAGGTCATGTGTCTTCTCAGTCATGTTGACACTGGTCCACTACCAGGTCATGTGTCTTCTCAGTCATGTTGACACTGGTCCACTACCAGGTCATGTGTCTTCTCAGTCATGTTGACACTGGTCCACTACCAGGTCATGTGTCTTCTCAGTCATGTTGACACTGGTCCACTACCAGGTCATGTGTCTTCTCAGTCATGTTGACACTGGTCCACTACCAGGTCATGTGTCTTCTCAGTCATGTTGACACTGGTCCACTACCAGGTCATGTGTCTTCTCAGTCATGTTGACACTGGTCCACTACCAGGTCATGTGTCTTCTCAGTCATGTTGACACTGGTCCACTACCAGGTCATGTGTCTTCTCAGTCATGTTGACACTGGTCCACTACCAGGTCATGTGTCTTCTCAGTCATGTTGACACTGGTCCACTACCAGGTCATGTGTCTTCTCAGTCATGTTGACACTGGTCCACTACCAGGTCATGTGTCTTCTCAGTCATGTTGACACTGGTCCACTACCAGGTCATGTGTCTTCTCAGTCATGTTGACACTGGTCCACTACCAGGTCATGTGTCTTCTCAGTCATGTTGACACTGGTCCACTACCAGGTCATGTGTCTTCTCAGTCATGTTGACACTGGTCCACTACCAGGTCATGTGTCTTCTCAGTCATGTTGACACTGGTCCACTACCAGGTCATGTGTCTTCTCAGTCATGTTGACACTGGTCCACTACCAGGTCATGTGTCTTCTCAGTCATGTTGACACTGGTCCACTACCAGGTCATGTGTCTTCTCAGTCATGTTGACACTGGTCCACTACCAGGTCATGTGTCTTCTCAGTCATGTTGACACTGGTCCACTACCAGGTCATGTGTCTTCTCAGTCATGTTGACACTGGTCCACTACCAGGTCATGTGTCTTCTCAGTCATGTTGACACTGGTCCACTACCAGGTCATGTGTCTTCTCAGTCATGTTGACACTGGTCCACTACCAGGTCATGTGTCTTCTCAGTCATGTTGACACTGGTCCACTACCAGGTCATGTGTCTTCTCAGTCATGTTGACACTGGTCCACTACCAGGTCATGTGTCTTCTCAGTCATGTTGACACTGGTCCACTACCAGGTCATGTGTCTTCTCAGTCAGGTTGACACTGGTCCACTACCAGGTCATGTGTCTTCTCAGTCATGTTGACACTGGTCCACTACCAGGTCATGTGTCTTCTCAGTCATGTTGACACTGGTCCACTACCAGGTCATGTGTCTTCTCAGTCATGTTGACACTGGTCCACTACCAGGTCATGTGTCTTCTCAGTCATGTTGACACTGGTCCACTACCAGGTCATGTGTCTTCTCAGTCATGTTGACACTGGTCCACTACCAGGTCATGTGTCTTCTCAGTCATGTTGACACTGGTCCACTACCAGGTCATGTGTCTTCTCAGTCATGTTGACACTGGTCCACTACCAGGTCATGTGTCTTCTCAGTCATGTTGACACTGGTCCACTACCAGGTCATGTGTCTTCTCAGTCATGTTGACACTGGTCCACTACCAGGTCATGTGTCTTCTCAGTCATGTTGACACTGGTCCACTACCAGGTCATGTGTCTTCTCAGTCATGTTGACACTGGTCCACTACCAGGTCATGTGTCTTCTCAGTCATGTTGACACTGGTCCACTACCAGGTCATGTGTCTTCTCAGTCATGTTGACACTGGTCCACTACCAGGTCATGTGTCTTCTCAGTCATGTTGACACTGGTCCACTACCAGGTCATGTGTCTTCTCAGTCATGTTGACACTGGTCCACTACCAGGTCATGTGTCTTCTCAGTCATGTTGACACTGGTCCACTACCAGGTCATGTGTCTTCTCAGTCATGTTGACACTGGTCCACTACCAGGTCATGTGTCTTCTCAGTCATGTTGACACTGGTCCACTACCAGGTCATGTGTCTTCTCAGTCATGTTGACACTGGTCCACTACCAGGTCATGTGTCTTCTCAGTCATGTTGACACTGGTCCACTACCAGGTCATGTGTCTTCTCAGTCATGTTGACACTGGTCCACTACCAGGTCATGTGTCTTCTCAGTCATGTTGACACTGGTCCACTACCAGGTCATGTGTCTTCTCAGTCATGTTGACACTGGTCCACTACCAGGTCATGTGTCTTCTCAGTCATGTTGACACTGGTCCACTACCAGGTCATGTGTCTTCTCAGTCATGTTGACACTGGTCCACTACCAGGTCATGTGTCTTCTCAGTCATGTTGACACTGGTCCACTACCAGGTCATGTGTCTTCTCAGTCATGTTGACACTGGTCCACTACCAGGTCATGTGTCTTCTCAGTCATGTTGACACTGGTCCACTACCAGGTCATGTGTCTTCTCAGTCATGTTGACACTGGTCCACTACCATTGCTGTAATGTAATGTATTGTCATTATATAGTTGTTGTAGTTGCTGTTAACGGTAATCCCATTTCCACTACTACTATTATTATTATTTCTGTTGGTCACACCATTTCCACTACTACTATTATTATTATTTCTGTTGGTCACACCATTTCCACTACTACTATTATTATTATTTCTGTTGGTCACACCATTTCCACTACTACTATTATTATTATTTCTGTTGGTCACACCATTTCCACTACTACTATTATTATTATTTCTGTTGGTCACACCATTTCCACTACTACTATTATTGTTGGTCACACCATTTTTGTTACATGTATACTTTGACAATGTAGGTAATTTAACTTGTCATATCAATAAAGTCAATTGAATTGAATTGACAACAAAATGAGGTGGAAACTGAGCTGCACTTCCTAACCTCCTGCCCAATGTATGACCATATTAGAGACACATATTTGCAGATTCACAAAGAATTTGAAAACAAACCTGATTTTGATAGACTCCCATATCTACTGGGTGAAATACCACAGTGTGCCATCACAGCAGCAAGATGTGTGACCTGTTGCCACGAGAAAAGGGCAACCAGTGAAGAACAAACACCATTGTAAATACAACCCATATTTATGCTTATTTATTTACCTTTTTGTACTGTAACCATTTGTACATCGTTACAACAATGTATATATACATAATATGACATCTGTAATGTCTTTATTATTTTGGAACTTCTGTGAATGTAATGATTACTGTTCATTTTTATTGTTTATTTCACTTTTGTATATTATTATCTACTTCACTTGCTTTGGCAATGTTAACATTCCAGAGAGAGAGAGAGAGAGAGAGAGAGAGAGAGAGAGAGATTCAAGCAGTCTACAGCTGCAACAGGGTCTCCTCTATTCTCACTCCTCCGCCCTCTTCTCACTGAAGCCTGTAATAGTCTTATTCAGGAGGCACAAAGTAAATAATTATGACACTGTTGAAATGGCTACTTGAACTTGGAAAGAGCCTTCTCCATGTTGAGGACATACAGGTGGATTGGTCTGTTAGACACTGTCCCTCATCTTATGGCAGGCAGCAATGTAGTGCGCTGCCAACCCACAGCTCTCTTCGTTCACCCCCAACAGGACGAGTAGCCTCCTCTCATCAGAGAGGTCTTTGAAACCTTGAAAAGGGGTTTAAAATTTGGGGAAATGACACCCTCTAATTGTTTTATATTTTTGACATTTTGTCAGGAAATGCAGCTCTGTCTCAGGTTCTGCTGTTGTGCAGTGGTTGCACAGCCTTTCCTCTACAGGGAGACAGGTTTTCCTGTGTCTACCCTTCTCAATGGCAAGGTTATGCTCACTGAGCCTGTACTTTGTCAAGGTTTTTCCCAAATAGTTAGCCACGGTGTACTGTCGATTTAGGGCCAGATAGCACTGCATTTTGATTTGTGCTTGTGTTTCCTAATAAATCAATGTTGTTTTGTTTTGACTGTAATTTGGTAATTTGGTTTATTTGGTCATTTGGTTTATTCTGATTGATTGGATGTTCTGGTCCTGAGGCTTCAGTGTGTTAGTAGAACAGGTTTGTGAACTCAGCCCCAGGACCAGCTGGATGAGGGGACTCTTCTCTTTGCTCAGCACTTGGCATTGCAGGGCTTGGTAATGATATGAGGGGGCTCACTGTATTTTAGATGTTTCCAAAACTTAATGGCGCTTTTTTGAGTTTTTATTATTAGTGGATTTTGGCCTAATTCTGCCCTACGTGCATTGTTTGTAGTTTTCCTCTGGACATATAGGAGAATCTTACAGAGCTCTGCATGTAGGGTTTCAATGGGGTGTTTGTCCCATTTGATAAAATCTTGTTTTACAAGTGGATCCCACACCTCACTGCCACAAAGTGCAATTGGTTCAATGACATATTCAATTAGTTTTAGTCAAATTTGAATAGGTATTTCAATTTGAATGAGCTTTTTAATGGCGTAGAATGCCCTGCGTGCTTTCTCTTTCAGGTCATTCACTGCCTCATTAAGGTGTCCAGTTGAGCTTATTTTTAAACCTAAGTAATTGTACTGTGTGCAGTACTCTATATATTTTGTACCAATTGAGAACTTTGGTCTAATTCCAGGAGATCTGGATCTTCTCAGGAAAATAATTTGTTAGTATTTTTGGGGTTTACTGCCAGGGCCCAGGTCTGGCAGTACTGCCCTAGCAGGTCCAGGCTCTACTGTAAGCCATGTGCTGTGGGTGACAGCAGAAATAGGTCATCTGCGAAGAGTAGGCATTTAAACTCTGAATTGTGGAGACTAACAACAGGGGCTGAGGATTTTTCTAGAATAGTGGCAAATTCGTTGATGTAAATATTGAAGTATGCAGGGCTCAGATTGCAACCCTGGCGAAGGCCCCGGTTAAATAATTATTTCCAATTGTATTGCTGCACGTATTGTGACAATACAGAGGCGGATGCAAGATGCAAGCAACGATGGTTTAATGAATACAGTTTACAGCAGCAACAGGACAGACAGACGGAAACGGATCGGGGTGGAATGTTCTTAGTAGAAAGCCACACTCTTTGGCCAACGACGTATACCGGAGGCTTCGACCGGTGGCGATCGGCCTTAGCCTTGGTGCGCGCCCCCACCCGGAGAAGAGTCTCACGGGCTCTGCTCCATGCGTGACGGCACCTCTGGATGAAAGCGTGAGCGGAGGGAACAGTGACCTCGGACTCCGTACTGGGAAAGATAGGTGGCTGGTAACCTAAACTACACTCAAACGGAGAGAGACCCGTGGCTGCCACTGGCAACGAATTGTGAGCGTACTCAACCATAGAGAGTTGTTGACTCCAGGAAGAGGGATTCTTAGAAACCAAACATCGCAACACTCTCTCCAAATCTTGGCTGGCCCTCTCCGTTTGACCGTTGCTCTGGGGATGAAACCCTGAAGACAGGCTGACACTCGCTCCCAGTAACCTACAAAACTCTTGCCAAAACTTGGACACAAATTGGGGCCCCCTGTCAGAAACTACGTCCATCGGCAGGCCATGTAAGCGAAAGACGTGATCCACGACAGTTACCGCTGTCTCCTTGGCAGATGGTAAATTAAGGCAAGGGAATAAAATGAGCCACCTTCGAGAACCGGTCCACCACGGTCAAAACAACCGTCTTGCCCTGGGAGGGCGGGAGGGCGGTAACAAAATCTAACGCGATGTGGGACCAGGGTCTCGAAGGGACCGACAGCGGTTGGAGTAACCCATCTGGGGGTCGATTAGAAGTCTTCCCAGTGGCACAAACCGAGCAAGCCAAGACAAAACTGTGAATGTCACGAGCCAACACGGTATTCCGATACTGAACGGTCTCCTTGGCGAAGGTCAGCGAGTAGTCTGGCCGCCTCCCTACCCGCCACGGCCCGATCGAAGACCCTTCTCATCTCCTCGGAGAGTGTCTGGAAAGAGGTGCAGCATGGGTCCTGGTTCGCCCACACCGCCGTTCCCCAAAGAGCCGCTTTGCCTGATAGCAGTGTGAGTACGAATGCTACCTTAGACTGTTCACGGTTGAAGGTCCGTGGCTGCAACGAGAATTGTATGGAACATCTCGTAAGAAAAGCTCTGCAATAGTCAGGATCACCTGAATAACCCTCTGGTGTCAGTAGCCGTGGCTCTAGCTGGGAATCCGGCTCTGGCGGGGCGGGTTGAACTGCCGGTGTAGGTGGCGCATCGAGACCCCTCAGATGTTGTAATTGTTGGGTCAGCTGGGATACCTGCGTCGCAAGGGCTTGTACTGCCCGACCTGTGCTGGAGATGTTCTCCTCTTGTTGATCCATTCTCGTGATACTGCGGGAAATGAATTCGGTCAGACTCGTTGAACTTGCTGCATCCATGGTCTGGTCAGATCGTTCTGTGACAATACAGAGGCGGATGCAAGATGCAAGCAACGATGGTTTAATGAATACAGTTTACAGCAGCAACAGGACAGACAGACTGTACTCAGACGGAATCCGACCCAGGGACTAGGGCGCATCTTCCGATGATAGCGTGCTGAGAAATCCAGGGGAGTGTGTCCGGATGGGTAGGAGGAAGCACAGCAGATAATCCACACAAGGGCGGTGAGAGATGAGCACGGACACACGACACAACCTCAGAGAAGTAACAACGATCTGACAACAAGAAACACTGGTTACAGAACATATAAAGGGAAGATAAGTGATTCCAGCTGGCACAGACAATCAGGCCGAGATTGGGAACCACGCCCACACAAACACGGGAGAGAGAGACAGAGAGAGAGAGAGAGAGAGAGAGAGAGAGACAGAGAGAGAGAGAGAGAGAGAGAGAGAGAGAGAGAGAGAGAGAGAGAGAGAGAGAGAGAGGCAGTGGATTCATGAACCGTGACACGTATTTCCAGTATACATTGATTTAATTATGTTTTATGTTTTACCCCCGACACCACTTTTAATAACTTTGTAGAACAGTCCTGTATGCCAAATAGAATCAAACGCTTTTTGGAAGTCGATAAAGCACGCATATATTTTGGTAATACTTTTGGTGGTTTATATATCAGGGTGTGTAGGGTGTAAATATGATCAGTCATGCAATGTTTTGGTGTAAATCCAATTAGTTTTCTACTCAAGACATTGTGCTTATTAAGGAAGTTTAGAACTCTTACATTTATAATACTACAGAAAACCTTCCCCAGGTTACTGTTCACACAAATGCCTCTGTAATTGTTACGGTCAAATTTGTCTCTGTTTTTAAAGATTGGGGCTATGAGTCCTTGATTCCAGATGGCAGGGAAATAACCTACACTCGGAATTAAATTAAACAGTTTTAATACAGCCAATTGAAATGTTGCACTAGTGAGTTTGATTATCTCATTTAGGATGCCATCAGGTCCGCATGCTTTTTTAAATTTGAGGCCCTGAAGTTTCTTGTAGAGCTCCTGGTCAGTTATTGGGGAGTCCCATAGCTTTTTCTAATCCATTCAACTTCTCATGAATTTGACATTGCTCTGCGTTTGTGTTGTGTTGAGTTTTAAAGTCTCACAGTAATGAAGGCGTAATTCACCATTATTTGAGTCTCTGTGCTTTTGGTTGGAGGTGTTTTAAGTTTTTTCCTCATTATTTTACAATCTGCATCAAACCAGTTGTCATCTGTGGTCTTTTTGTATTTGTGTTTTTATCAATTTCAGTTGTGTATCTTTTGCCGTTTGCCTGAATATATAGTTGATGTTTTGTTCTGCCAGATTGATGCCTTCTTTACTGTGAGTGAATGTGGTATCCAGAAAGTTATCTAAGAATGTTTGGATATTTTGGTTCCAGGTTGCTTTCTGGTATTCCTCTGTGCTGTTTTGGGCCCATCTGTATGGGTTGTGAATGTCTGGTTGTTTCCATGTCTGTTCTTTTGAGGAACAACGTAATTTGGCTGTGATCAGACAGAGGTGTTAGTGGCTTGACAGTGAATGAGCCGAGAGAGAAAGGGTCAATGTCTGTAATCACATCGTCTACTGTGCTGTGGCCAAGATGAGAGCAATAGATGATTAAGGTAGTTAGAAACAGTATGGCCTGTAATAAAACTGTCCCCTCGTGTGGTCATTAGATCAGGTTGTGTTTCTCTCTCACACACACACACACACACACACACACACACACACACACACACACACACACACACACACACACACACACACACACACACACACATGCGGTCAGGTAAATTATTTGATCTGAGCTCTCAACTTCAATTTTTTGTCTGTCTGTGGCATGACAGTAGCCATGGCAGTAGCTCTGTTATTCAGAGTATATGTAGTCTAGCATACTGTAGAAAGGGAACCATCCTCTGTTGCAGAGCACAGCCAGGTTCATTTCAGAAACTTTGAGGAGTCTATTTTTTGAGTTGTGCCCTTTACCAGAATGAGTGGAAAAGACATTAGACAAGCTAAAGTGCCTTGTGTTGATGTCAGAAAAGAGATTTGGCTTACAGACAGTCACCCAGTTAAATGTTCTCTCTCCCTCTCTCTCTCTCTGCAGCAGTGTTACACTCCATCAGGCATTGATCTTTCTATCTGTTTGTGCCCAGTAATCAGACAAAGGAAACCACCTAGCACACAGAGAGATAAAAAAACACAAGCAA
This sequence comes from Oncorhynchus tshawytscha, assembly GCF_018296145.1. Classification (NCBI taxonomy): domain Eukaryota; kingdom Metazoa; phylum Chordata; class Actinopteri; order Salmoniformes; family Salmonidae; genus Oncorhynchus; species Oncorhynchus tshawytscha. The sequence goes on along the minus strand of NC_056430.1, from coordinate 8,864,032 downwards.
CACAAGGAATGTGAATGGAAAGGAAATGAATAAAGGCATCTCTCCCTCATAATTAGACATCACAATTATAGAACAAAGACTGAAGTCATTGTAATTGGTAGAGGCCAGGAGTTTTCCTGACCACATGACCTGACCAGGAAACATAAACAAACAACAGACTTTTCCCGTGGAAAAGTCTATGACTTGAGTCCAGAGTTATTCCTGGTCGGATCACAACTCCTGGTCTTGGCATTGGGACTGATGTAATTAGGTGGACAGACCAACATAAAAATACACTACAGTTTACTATCAAATAAAATACTACAGTACTCACTATACAATTCTGTGGTGAAGCTCTCCCGAGTGGCGCAGCGGTCTAAGGCACTGCATCACAGTGCTTGAGGCGTCGTACAGCCCCAGGTTCGATCTCAGGCTGTGTCACAGCCGGCCATGACTGGGAGACCCATGAGGTGGAGCACAATTGGCCCAGCGTCGTCTAGGGTAGGAGAGGGTTTGGCCAGACAGTATTTCCTTGTCACATCGCGCTCTTGCGACTCCTTCAAATCAAATCAAATTGTATTGCTCACATACACATATTTAGCAGATGTTATTGCGGGTGTAGCAAAATGCTTGTGTTTCTAGCTCCAACAGTGCAGTAATATCTAACTAAATGCTTGTGTTCCTAGCTCCAACAGTGTAGTAGTATCTAACTAAATGCTTGTGTTCCTAGCTCCAACAGTGCAGTAGTATCTAACTAAATGCTTGTGTTCCTAGCTCCAACAGTGCAGTAGTATCTAACTAAATGCTTGTGTTCCTAGCTCCAATAGTGCAGTAGCATCTAACTAAATACTTGTGTTCCTTGCTCCAATAGTGCAGTAGTATCTAACGATTCACAACAATACACACAAATCTAAAGTAAAAGAATGGAATTAAGAAATATATAAATATTAGGACGATCAATGTCTGAGTGACATTGACTAAAATACAGTAGAGTACAGTATATACATATGAAATGTACATATGAAATGAGTAAAACAGTGTGTCAACATTATTAAAAAGACTAGTGTTCCATTTAAAGTGACCAGTGATTCCATGTCTCTGTACATAGGGCAGCAGCCTCTAAGGTGCCAGGATGAGTAACCGGGTGGTAGCCGGCTATTTAACAGTCTGATGACCTTGAGAGAGAATCTGTTTCTCAGTCTCTCGATCCCAGCTTTGGTTCACCTGTACTGACCTCATCTTCTGGATGATAGCGGGGTGAACAGGCCGTGGCTCCGGTGGTCGATGTCCTTGATGATCTTCATGGCCTTCCTCTGACATTGAGTGCTGTAGGTGTCCTGGAGGGCAGGCAGTGTGCCCCCAGTGGTGTGTTGGGCAGACTGCATCACCCTCTGGAGAGCCCTGCGGTTGTGGGTGGTGAGGTTGCCATACCAGGCGGTGATACAGCCCGACAGGATGCTCTCAGTTGTGCATCTGTAAAAGTTTGTGAGGGTTTTAGGTGCCAAGCCAAATTTATTCATCATCCTGTGGGTGAAGATGCGCTGTTGCGCCTTTTTCACCAAACTTTCTGTGTGGGTGGACCATTTCAGATTGTCAGTGATGCTTTTCACCTTCTCCACTGCTGTCCCGTCGATTTGAATAGGGATGTGCTCTCTCTGTTGTCCCCTGAAGTCCACAATCCAACATTCATTTTGTTGATGTTGAGTCAAAGGTTATTTTCCTGGCACCCCTCCGCCAGGGCCCTCACCTCCTCCCTGTAGGCTGTCTCTTCAATGTTGGTAATCAGGTCTACTGCTGTTGTGTCGTCTGCAAACTTGATGATTGAGTTGGAGGTGCGCATGATCACGCAGTCATGGGTGAACAGGGAGTAAAGGAGGTGGCTGAGCACGCACCCTCGTGGGGCCCTAGTGTTGAGGATCAGCTTAGTGGAGGTGTTGTTTCCTACCTACATCTCCTGGGGGTGTCCTGTCAGGAAGTCCAGGACCCAGCTGCACAGGGCGGGGTTCAGACCCAGGGCCCCGAGCTTAATGATGAGCTTGGAGGGTGAGCTTGGAGGGCGAGCTTGGAGGAGAAAAACACGGTCATGAAAAACAAACACATTCATCAGTAATGAGGTCCTCAATCAGCTTTCTGATTTGACCTAGCGGCACCAAAACATCACATTTAAGAATATTTTGAAGATTGTTCCACAAAATAAGGTGCAAGAAAATTAAATCAGCTTTTAGTTAACTCAGTAGAGACCAAAGGAATTTCCCTGAGACCGGAGGTGGTAACTCGTATGTCTAAAGTTTAGTAATGATAGGTACAGTGGGACTTTTTTGTAAAAGGGTTTTATAAATGAAAACATAGCAATGTATCAACCTACGTGACATCAAAGAGGGCCAACCAACTTTCTGCTAGAGAATGCAGTGATGACATCACAGAGGGCCAACCAACTTTCTGGTAGAGAATGCAGTAATGACATCACAGAGGGCCAACCAACGTTCTGCTAGAGAATGCTGTGATGACATCACAGAGGGCCAACCAACTTTCTGCTAGAGAATGCAGTGATGACATCACAGAAGGCCAACCAACTTCCTGGTAGAGAATGCTGTGATGAGTACTAAAATTGCTAACTAAAATAAAGCGCAGTGTGCTGTGGTACACTGCATCTAAGGCTTAAATGAAGTGGCAGCTGCTCACGATCATGACATCACAATCTGATCTGATTATTCTGACCAATGACCAGTCATCTTTTATTTGCAGATGTTTCCTCCTACTTTATAGGGCTAAGCGGTGTAGACTCTAGATTCTAGATGATCCTATCTGCCAATCAGGGATGTGTATGTAAATATATTTTAATTTGCATCAACACACCCACACGATCAGACTGAGAATTTCAATGGCAAAAGGAGGCTCAGAGAAATAATTATTTTCATGAAATCAACACACAGTGATTTATTAGACATGCAGTGATGATTTTAAATAACATTTAAAAGACATGCAGCCTATGAAGGAAAAACCCACACAAAACCACACATTTCTATAATTTACCGTATTAAATAAAACAAATATGTGAGAACAATATATTTTCTGAACAAATGTTTCATTTTGTCGTTATATTAAGATTGGTAGCAACGTATGAAAACTGCTGTCGAAATCTGCTGCAGCTCAAGTCGACTACAGAACCCACAATGCAATGTGCTCTTAATGGGCTGGCTGGCTAGCAAGCTAGCTTGCAAACATAGCCACACACAATAATACCAAAGTCAATATCAGCATGTGAAGTAGCTAGTTAGCTGTAAAATCACCTATACCTGTAGATCGATATGCCTCTTAGAGTGGAGTCTGACATTCGCAACGACCATGCAACGCACCCTGGAATGACGAGGCAGACAAACAGGAGACATTTTGGTGGACCCTCTGTTAAATTACACATTTCTCAAGGTAAAAATCTCGCAAAAACATGATCAATGGCTCATTCGAGAGAGCGATAACCGCATTATCACATCGTCCAGTAATCAGAATCTGACATGTATGATTTTGATTTTATGATGACGTTTTCACAAAGTCTAAAAGTCTTACTCCTATTTAACTTCCAGTGTAGTGAGACTCAGTACTACGTCATACCTGACACATTTCTGCCTGCTTGAACGCCAATAGATATACATGAAAACATGGAATGACTAATGAATCGATAGAACATGGCTCAGAAATGAACAAAACATTCAAAATGGGTGACTCCTTTAAGCTTCACTAATAAATAAGCACTATATTTATTTAATTTGGAAGACATATTGAGACCTGCATAATACAATATAAATAAACAACCCATCATACACAATACTATATATATATATATATATATATATATATATATAAACTCCCTTTTTCAGGACCCTGTCTTTAAAAGACAATAAGTAAACATCCAAATAACTTCACAGATCTTCATTGTAAAGGGTTTAAACACCGTTTCCCCTGTTTGTTCAATGAACCATAAACAATTAATGAACAATCACCTGTGGAACGGTCGTTAAGACACTAACAGCTTACAGACGGTAGGCAATTAAGGTCACAGTTATGAAAACTTAGGACACTAAAGAGGCCTTTCTAATGACTGAAAAACACAAAAAGAAAGATGCCCAGGGTGCAATTTCCGTACTGTGAGATGCCTAAGACAGCGCTACAGGACGGACAGCTGATCGTCCTCACAGTGGCAGACCACTTGTAACAACACCTGCATAGGATCGGTACATCCGAACATCACACCTGTGGGACAGGTACAGGATGGCAACAACAACTGCCTGAGTTACACCAGGAACGCACAATCCCTCCATCAGTGCTCAGACTATCCACAATAGGCTGAGAGAGGCAGGACTGATGGCTTGTAGACCTGTTGTAAGTCAGGTCCTCACCAGACATCACCGGCAACACCATCGCCTATGGGCACAAACCCACCATCGTTGGACCAGACAGGACTGGCAAAAGGTGCTCTTCACTGACAAGTCACGGTTTTGTCTCACCAGGGGTGATGGTCAAATTTGCGTTTATCGTCGAAGGAATGAGCGTTACACCGAGGCCTGTACTCTGGAGTGGGATCGATTTGGAGGTGGAGGGTCTGTCTTGGTCTGGGGCAGTGTGTCACAGCATCTAGCATCAGTGTGTCACAGCAACTGAGTTTGTTGCCATTACAGGCAATCTCAACACTGTGCATTACAGGGAAGACATCCTCCTCCCTCATGTGGTACCCTTCCTGCAGGCTCATCCTGACATGACCCTCCAGCATGACAATTCCACCAGCCATACTGCTCATTATGTGCGTGATTTCCTGCAAGACAGGAATGTCAGTGTTCTGCCATGGCCAGCGAAGAGCCCGGATCTCAATTCCATTGAGCACGCCTGGGACTTGTTGGATCGGAGGGTGAGGTCTAGGGTCATTCCCTCCAGAAATGTCTGAGAACTTGCAGGTGCCTTGGTGGAAGAGTGGGGTAACATCTCACAGCAATAACTGGCAAATCCTGTGCAGTCCATGAGGAGGAGATGCACTGCCGTACTCAATGCAGCTGGTGGCCACACCATATACTGACTGTTCCTTTTGATTTTGAACCCCCCTTTGTTCAGGGACACATTATTCCATTTCTGTTAGTCACATGTCTGTGTGACTTGTTCAGTTTATGTCTGTTGTTGAATCTTATGTTCATACAAATATTTACACATGTGAAGTTTGCTGAAAATAAACGCAGTTGACAGTGAGAGTGTTTATTTTATTGCTAAGTTTACATATACACTGTGTATATATATATATATATATATATATATATATATATTAAAATGCAAAAAACACAGTCAAGGGAATCACAAATATAATGTCACAAATCACCCAGAAAAACAGTAACACTCCTCCACAAATAACAATCAAATCAACTTTAAACATCAAATCAAATCAAATCAAATTTTATTTGTCACATACACATGGTTAGCAGATGTTAATGCGAGTGTAGCGAAATGCTTGTGCTTCTAGTTCCGACAATGCAGTAATAACCAACAAGTAATCTAACCAACAATTCCAAAACTACTGTCTTATACACGGTGCAAGGGGATAAAGAATATGTACATAAAGATATATGAATGAGTGATGGTACAGAGCGGCATAGGCAAGACACAGTAGATGGTATCGAGTACAGTATATACATATGAGATGAGTATGTAAACAAAGTGGCATAGTTAAAGTGGCTAGTGATACATGTATTACATAAAGATGCAGTAGATGATATAGAGTACAGTATATACGTATGAGATGAGTATGTAAACAAAGTAGCATAGTTAAAGTGGCTAGTGATACATGTATTACATAGGATGCAGTAGATGATGTAGAGTCTAACCAGAACCAGAACTTCCAGATGACACATATTTTGTAATTTCGTTCCATGAAAACTAAAAAGCAGATTTACAGAGAGCTCGGTGGAGACCCTAGGAACTTCAAGAGTTAACCATTCCTGTGAATATGTTAGGCAACTAAGGTGTCTATACTTCATCAGCCAGGTTAGAAAATATGGAAGTTTATGAAGTAGTGCCATGTAAATAAAAAAGGCAGAAAATGTAGAGATCTTTACGGATCTTTAGCAAGGTGCAGCCAACCTTTTGATACAAAATGCAGTGATGAGTATCAAAACTGCCAACTGTAACAAAGGGCATTAATATCACATAAATCTACTAACAGTATTTTTTCTGATAGATTTAGGCTGGTAGTTTAGCTGGAGTGTGTGGTCTTGTTATGATACAAATTATACTCCCTGTAATCACTTTCAACTACAGTACTTCTCCTGAACCTCCTTTTCAAAATGAGCGTTTTCCTAAAGACCCATTGTCCACATCTGTAGCAGCCAGTCAGAGCGGTGGATCTAATTAAAACAACTGGCAGAAATTCTTCACCCCTAAGACACTAAAACTGGTCAGCTAAACAAATAAGATTTTTTAAAAGCATGGTATTTCAGCTAATCAAAGGGACTTTCTAAAGCATGGTATTTCAGCTAATCAAATGGATTTTTTAAAGTGTGGGTATTTCAGCTAATCAAAGGGATTTTTTAAAGCATGGTATTTCAGCTAATCAAATAGATTTTTTAAAGTGTGGGTATTTCAGCTAATCAAAGGGATTTTTTAAAGCATGGTATTTCAGCTAATCAAATGGATTTTTTTAAAGTGTGGGTATTTCAGCTAATCAAAGGGACTTTCTAAAGCATGGTATTTCAGCTAATCAAATGGATTTTTTAAAGTGTGGGTATTTCAGCTAATCAAAGGGATTTTTTAAAGCATGGTATTTCAGCTAATCAAATAGATTTTTTAAAGTGTGGGTATTTCAGCTAATCAAAGGGATTTTTTAAAGCATGGTATTTCAGCTAATCAAAGGGATTTTTTTAAGCATGGTATTTCAGCTAATCAAATGGATTTTTTAAAGTGTGGGTATTTCAGCTAATCAAAGGGATTTTTTAAAGCATGGTATTTCAGCTAATCAAAGGGATTTTTTAAAGTGTGGGTATTTCAGCTAATCAAAGGGATTTTTTTAAGCATGGTATTTCAGCTAATCAAAATTATTTGTAAAAAATTTTTTTACCCCCTTTTTCGTGGTATCCAATTATTAGTAGTTACTATCTTGTCTCATCGCTACAACTCCCGTATGGGCTCGGGAGAGACAAAGGTTGAAAGCCATGCATCCTCCGATACACAATCCAACCAAGCCGTATTGCTTCTTAAGGTGAGGGAGGCTTTTATCTCCCTCACCAACTTCAAACATCTGCTATCTGAGCAGCTAACCGATCGCTGCAGCTGTACATAGTCTATCGGTAAATAGCCCACCCATTTTTACCTACCTCATCCCCATACTGTTTTTATTTATTTACTTTTCTGCTCTTTTGCACACCAATATCTCTACCTGTACATGACCATCTGATTATTTATCACTCCAGTGTTAATCTGCAAAATTGTAATTATTCGCCTACGTCCTCATGCCTTTTGCATACAATGTATATAGACTCTACTTTTTTTTGACTGTGTTATTGACTTGTTTAATTGTTTACTCCATGTGTAACTCTGTGTTGTCTGTTCACACTGCTATGCTTTATCTTGGCCAGGTCGCAGTTGTAAATGAGAACTTGTTCTCAACTAGCCTACCTGGTTAAATAAAGGTGAAATAAAAAATAAAATAAAAATAAAAAACACTGCGCGCATCCAACCCGGAAACACCAATGTGTCAGAGAAAAAACACAGTGCACCTGGCGACCTGGTTAGTGTGCACTGCACCCGGCCCACCACAGGAGTCGCTGGTGCGCGATGAGACAAGGATATCCCTACCTGCCAAACCCTCCCTAACCCAGACGACGCTAGGCCAATTGTGCAAGGCCCACAGACCTCCCGTTCGCGGGCGGTTACGACAGAGCCTGGGCACAAACCCAGAGTCTCTGGTGGCACAGCTGGCGCTGCAGTACAGCGCCCTTAACCACTGCGCCACCCGGGAGGCCCTAAAATGATTTTCTAAAACGTGGTATTTCAGCTAATCAAATAGATTTTCTAAGGTGTAGTATTTCAGCAAATCTTGCTCACTCTGCATGGGAAGATCAAAACATTTTACTTGACAAAAATGACCATGGACACAAAGTAAGCAAACCCAATATACATTTCCTCTGACTCTTCTGGAGGTTTGGAGGGGTTTGGGGGAACGAAGGACAATAAACACACACACACATGCCCTTAGCTAAAGGGTCTATAACAAAAGCAAATACCCTTGGTGGTGTTTAGGTCCTAGTTGTATTAGCGAACCAGCTGTTTTCCCTTAGCAAAGCTTTGTGAAACTGCTGGCTTTCTCTTTCACAGGAATCCCAAACAAACTGACCCTTTCTCTGTTTGTCTCTGTGTCTGACCTCTCCGTGCGATGGCAGCGGTTCATCCAAACATTACCCATGGATACCAGACACCTTATCTAACAGTGGGTCAATCCCAGAGACTGAGACCTCCCTGGTTTCTGGTCAGTGTTGTAGCTAGCTACCACTTAGATAAAACACCTGCTGATGTTCAATGGTACATAGTTGGATTAAGGGCATCATGACATAGTGCTTGACGTAGTGCTGACGTAGTGTTTGACGTAGTGCTGACATAGTGCTGACGTAGTGCTTGACGTAGTGCTGACGTAGTGCTGACATAGTGCTGACGTAGTGTTTGACGTAGTGCTGACGTAGTGTTTGACGTAGTGCTGACGTAGTGTTTGACGTAGTGCTGACGTAGTGCTGACGTAGTGTTTGACGTAGTGCTGACGTAGTGTTTGACGTAGTGCTTGACGAGTGCTTGCCGTAGTGTTTGACGTAGTGCTGACGTAGTGTTTGACGTAGTGCTGACATAGTGCTGACGTAGTGCTTGACGTAGTGCTGACGTAGTGTTTGACGTAGTGCTGACGTAGTGTTTGACGTAGTGCTGACATAGTGCTGACGTAGTGCTTGACGTAGTGCTGACGTAGTGCTGACATAGTGCTGACGTAGTGTTTGACGTAGTGCTGACGTAGTGTTTGACGTAGTGCTGACGTAGTGCTGACGTAGTGTTTGACGTAGTGCTGACGTAGTGTTTGACGTAGTGCTGACGTAGTGTGTAGTGCTGACGTAGTGTTTGACGTAGTGCTGACATAGTGCTGACGTAGTGCTTGACGTAGTGCTGACGTAGTGTTTGACGTAGTGCTGACGTAGTGCTTGACGTAGTGCTGACGTAGTGTTTGACGTAGTGCTGACATAGTGCTGACGTAGTGCTTGACGTAGTGCTGACGTAGTGTTTGACGTAGTGCTGACGTAGTGTTTGACGTAATGCTTGACGTAGTGTTTGACGTAGTGCTTGACGTAGTGCTGACGAGTGCTGACATAGTGCTGACCTTGACGTAGTGCTTGACGTAGTGCTTGACGTAGTGTTTGACGTAGTGTTTGACGTAGTGCTGACGTAGTGTTTGACGTAGTGCTGACGTAGTGCTTGACGTAGTGTTTGACGTAGTGCTGACGTAGTGTTTGACGTAGTGTTTGACATAGTGCTGACGTAGTGCTTGACGTAGTGTTTGCGTAGTGTTTGACGTAGTGCTGACGTAGTGCTGACGTAGTGCTTGACGTAGTGCCGACGTAGTGCTTGACGTAGTGCTGACGTAGTGTTTGACGTAGTGCTGACGTAGTGTTTGACGTAGTGTTTGACATAGTGCTGACGTAGTGCTTGACGTAGTGCTTGACGTAGTGTTTGACGTAGTGCTGACGTAGTGCTGACGTAGTGCTGACGTAGTGCTGACGTAGTGTTTGACGTAGTGCTTGACGTAGTGCTGACGTAGTGTTTGACGTAGTGCTGACGTAGTGTTTGACGTAGTGCTGACTTAGTGCTTGACGTAGTGCTGACGTAGTGCTGACGTAGTGTTTGACGTAGTGCTGACGTAGTGCTGACGTAGTGTTGACGTAGTGCTGACGTAGTGCTGACATAGTGTTTGACGTAGTGCTGACGTAGTGCTTAGTGCTGACGTAGTGTTTGACGTAGTGCTGACGTAGTGCTGACGTAGTGCTGACGTAGTGTTTGACGTAGTGCTGACGTAGTGCTGACATAGTGTTTGACGTAGTGCTGACATAGTGTTTGACGTAGTGCTGACGTAGCCTGTCATAACAGTCATTTTTGGATTGGAGTGACTCTCAAAAACGAATTCAATACTTTTTTTTTACACCAGTCTGCTAAATCCGGGTCACACAGAGTATTCTCTTGGTAGTCTTTAACAAATATTCTTTGGAACAAAACGATACACCTCACACACATGGTTATGGGCTTTAAAAACGAAGTCCCCTGTACCATGTCAGATAAAGAGTTGAAATGTGTTCAATCTTGAGTTTGCATCCCAATATTACACTTTACGTATATCACAGAAGAGTCAAATATAACAAAACTGTTTGACATAAAAACTGGATTTTCTGCATAAAAATCAACACGTTTATTCATTATGAAATTATGAAAAATATTAATAACATTCCACCCATGAGGCCACTAGAGGGCGCTTTGGTCATTCTACTGCAGGAAAGGGGGTACCATAGTAAGACCTGGGTCTGATCCTTTCTGCTCAGACAATAACATCAGAATACTCAAAGCACTATTATGCCATCACCCGATGCTGAAGGAGTAGATCTATCATCCACCCAGAGAGCCCCAGTAATGGACCGACCACTGATCTATATCAGAGCCGATATTCACAAAGCTTATCAGGGTAGGAGTGCTGATCTAGGATCAGGTCCCCCTCTGTCTATATCATCTTATTGATTCTGATCTAAAAGACAAAACTGATCATAGAACAACCCTTTCTAAGACTCTTTGTGTACACATGCCCAGGTCCCCAAGCCTCAGAGACACTCCACGTAGAAGCTGCCTCTGAACCTCAGATCTAGGATAAGACTCCCCCCTTTGCTCCCAATCCTAACCTTAATCATAAAACGGGCGGTAGCTGATCCTGGTTACCCAGCCGACTGCTGAAATGTAATTAAATAAATCAAGTTATACTGTGTAACTTGTTGGCCTTATTTGACATATGCGTAACTTCTACCTGAAGGAGTGTTAGCCTATGATGTGCTGTCCATGGTCCGTGGAGAACTGAGTTGAGACTGGCCTTTCATTTCCTGGTCTGCTGTGGTGTACAACCAACATGCAGACGCTGTCTGGTGCTTTTGACCGCGTCAATATTTGACTATAGCCCCGTAGGCGGGTATTTGAGCATTCTGTTGTCCCCCCCCAGGCTAGTTGATCCTAATCCTGGGCCCCCTCCAGCCTGTTTTTTTAGCAGTGGTTCCTCAGTTATGGAGAAAATACCTTTTCCTTTTCCTGGTAGAGGATGAATGGCAGCTTTGTCCCACTCTCTTCTGAGCCGCCATATTGAATCTATGACCTTTGAGGAACCACCCTCCATCCCGACCTAAACCCCTCCCTTCCTCTCCCTCCCCGCGTTAGAGACAGGAAGAGAGACATACTGGGCTGCCTCTGGAGATGCTTTGATACAGATGGTTGTGGTGGTGGTGGCACAGAGGGATGGTGGGGAGGCGGTGGGAGTATGAGTAAGACCCAGGAGTCTGTGGCTCCAACAATGGATGCTTAGTCCTCCATGACCAACTGCATTTGCTGCAGCAGCAGGAGGAGGAGAGGTGTAGAAAGGCCTCTCTTTCTCTGTTTCCCCCCGGACGTCGCTGCCTGCCTGTCCACAGTTCATTTCAACACATTCTTCAACCCAGCGAGCTGTGTTTCAAATTCCCAGTCACTCACACACACACACACGCACACACGCACGCACGCACGTGCAACCACACACACACACACGCACACACACACACACACACACATACACACACGCACGCACGCACGCACGTGCAACCACACACACACACGCGCGCGCACACACACACACACACACACACAGTCAGCTGGCTGACATCTATTCAACACAATATCAGATTAACCTCTCAGATTAGATTACGCCATACACAACACACACCCATAATAAAAACTAAGTTGTCAGGATTGCTTACAGTAGATTTTTTCAGGAAACACAAAGTAGAGGATTTAATTTTACACAACAATATGCTAATTGATATTGGAACAGTCATACTTCTGTACTGGCAAACTAAGAAAGGCAATGACTTGGTTAGAGGCTTTGAGAAAGCAGAGGACGGGATGATCTGTGTGACATAGTAAATTCATGATCTGATTAGAGGCTCTGAGAAAGCAGAGGACGGGATGATCATTCTCTGCATGTCTTTGCGTCCTGAATCCCAAGGAAACCCAGCTCCTTAATATATTTTTTAATTATTTTGATTTTTTTAAGGGGCAGATCAGCTTTAATAAGTTAAGTCAACAACCTCTCTTCCCAGCCTCAGGCTTTTATCATTGTGCCTGTCTGTCGTGTCCTTACAAAGACTTTCCCTGAAGTATATGACCTAATTAGGACCTTTGTGTCGTGTACTTAGATCTAGCAGCCAATTGCAACAAACACACAACGATATTAAAAAACGTCAACTAAGTAATAATCAAGGTCTTCAAAGCTTCTTTGAACTGAGAGACGAGGACACAGCAAAGAAACAAAGAAACGTTTCTCTCATCAGGAAACAGGAATTTCCATCTCCACTGGGCGGTCTGAGTCCGAGATGCCTTAATCAGTGTATGTAAATCAAATAAACTGTTTCCAATATACGGAATGTGCCAACCGGAAGCCGAGAGAAGCACAGAGAGGCCACGTAAAGTTCTGTTTGTTCATTATCCTCATTATCCTCAGTTACAAAGTGAGCTGCTGTATCCAAGGAAAACAGCTTTCTGTGTAACTTTGTCAAAGACAGAGAAAGAAAGACACTTCAGAATGAAGACTGTTCTGTTTTTAAACTAGTTTTCCCACAGATTTTCCTGGTCAGGTCACGTTGTTAGCAAAAAACTCTTGGCCCGACAAATACATCATTACTGCTGTCTCTACTTCTATGTGGTGGACATTTAGCTGTTTCTAACTGTCTGTTTATAGGGCTACCTGACCGGCTCTTTCCTTCCAAATTTACCTAGTTTTTATTGGTTCTTTCCTTCCTCATTTACCTAGTTGCTATTGTCTCTTTCCTTCCTTATTTACCTAGTTTCTATTGGCTCTTTCCTTCCAAATGTACCTAGTTTTTATTGGTTCTTTCCTTCCTCATTTACCTAGTTTCTATTGGCTCTTTCCTTCCTTATTTACCTAGTTTCTATTGGCTCTTTCCTTCCTTATTTACCTAGTTTCTATTGGCTCTTTCCTTCCTTATTTACCTAGTTTCTATTGGCTCTTTCCTTCCTCATTTACCTAGTTTCTATTGGCTCTTTCCTTCCTCATTTACCTAGTTTCTATTGGCTCTTTCAGAGCAGTCAGAGCTGTCAGTCTGCATGGAGCAGTCAGAGCTGTCAGTCTGCATGGAGCAGTCAGAGCTGTCAGTCTGCATGGAGCAGTCAGAGCTGTCAGTCTGCATGGAGCAGTCAGAGCTGTCAGTCTGCATGGAGCAGTCAGAGCTGTCAGTCTGCATGAAGCAGCCAGATATGTCAGTCTGCATGGAGCAGCCAGAGCTGTCAGTCTGCAAGGAGCTGTCAGTCTGCAAGGAGCTGTCAGTCTGCAAGGAGCTGTCAGTATGCAAGGAGCTGTCAGTCTGCAAGGAGCTGCCAGTCTGCAAGGAGCAGCCAGTCTGCACGGAGCTGCCAGTCTGCACGGAGCTGCCAGTCTGCACGGAGCTGCCAGTCTGCAAGGAGCTGCCAGTCTGCAAGGAGCCGCCAGAGATGCCAGTCTGTAAGAAGCCGCCAGAGCTGTCAGCCTACATGGAGCAGCCAGAGCCGCCAGTCAGCGTGGAGCAGCCAGAGCCACCAGTCAGCATGGAGCAGCCAGATCTTTCAGTCTGCCAGGATTCGCCAGTCAGCCAGACTCTTCCAGATCTGCCAGTCAGCCAGACTCTTCCAGATCCGCCAATCAGCCAGACCCTTCCAGATCTGCCAGTCAGCCAGACTCTTCCAGATCTGCCAGTCAGCCAGACTCTTCCAGATCTGCCAGTCAGCCAGACTCTTCCAGATCTGCCAGTCAGCCAGACTCTTCCAGATCTGCCACTCAGCCAGACTCTTCCAGATCTGCCAGTCAGCCAGACTCTTCCAGATCTGCCAGTCAGCCAGACTCTTCCAGATCTGCCAGTCAGCCAGACTCTTCCACATCTGCCAGTCAGCCAGACTCTTCCAGATCTGCCAGTCAGCCAGACTCTTCCAGATCTGCCAGTCAGCCAGACTCTTCCAGATCTGCCACTCAGCCAGACTCTTCCAGATCTGCCAGTCAACCAGACTCTTCCAGATCTGCCAGTCAACCAGACTCTTCCAGATCTGCCAGTCAACCAGACTCTTCCAGATCTGCCAGTCAACCAGACTCTTCCAGATCTGCCAGTCAACCAGACTCTTCCAGATCTGCTAGTCAACCAGACTCTTCCAGATCCGCCAGTCAGCCGGGATCTGCCAGAACTGCCAGTCGGCCAGGATCCGCCAGTCGGCCAGTATCCGCCAGTCGGCCAGTATCCGCCAGTCAGCCAGGATCCGCCAGTCAGCCAGGATCTGGTAGATTTATCTACATGCCTGAGCTTCCTCTCACTCCTGAGCTTCCTCTCACTCCTGAGCTTCCTCTCACTCCTGAGCTTCCTCTCACTCCTGAGCTTCCTCTCACTCCTGAGCTTCCCCACAGTCCCGAGCTGCCTCAGTCCCGAGCTGCCCCTCAGTCCCGATCTGCTCCTCAGTCCAGTGGGTTTCTGGGTGAGGACTAGTAGGCCATGGTCGGCGGCGAGGGTGGACTATCCAGGGACGCGAGGAGAGGGGACTAAGACATTAATTGAGTGGGGTCCACGTCCCGCGCCGGAGCCGCCACCATGGACAGACGCCCACCCGGAACCTCCCTATTTGTTTTGAGGTGCGTTCGGGAGTCCGCACCTTAGGGGGGGGGGGTTCTGTCACGCCCTGGTCGAAGTATTTTGTGTTTATCTTTATTTATTTGGTCAGGCCAGGGTGTGGCATGGGTTTTTGTATGTGGTGTGTATATATGGGGGATTGTAGCTAGTGGGGTGTTCTAGATAAGTCTATGGCTGTCTGGAGTGGTTCTCAATCAGAGGCAGGTGTTTATCGTTGTCTCTGATTGGGAACCATATTTAGGCAGCCATATTCTTTGAGTGTTTTGTGGGTGATTGTCCTTAGTGTCTTTGTTCCTGTCGCTGTGTTAGTTGACACAAGTATAGGCTGTTTCGGTTTTCGTTACGTTTATTGTTTTGTAGTGTTTTGTGTGTATTCGTGTTACGTTTGTTTGATTAAACATGGATCGCAATCTACACGCTGCATTTTGGTCCGACTCTCCTTCACCACAAGAGAACCGTTACACTCTTTCCTTCCTCATTTACCTAGTTTCTATTGGCTCTTTCTTTCCTCGTTTACCTAGTTTCTATTGGCTCTTTCCTTCCTTATTTACCTAGTTTCTATTGGCTCTTTCCTTCCTCGTTTACCTAGTTTCTATTGGCTCTTTCTTTCCTCGTTTACCTAGTTTCTATTGGCTCTTTCTTTCCTCATTTACCTAGCAGCTATTGGCTCTTTCTTTCCTCATTTACCTAGCAGCTATTGGCTCTTTCTTTCCTCATTTACCTAGCAGCTATTGGCTCTTTCTTTCCTCGTTTACCTAGTTTCTATTGGCTCTTTCTTTCCTCATTTACCTAGCAGCTATTGGCTCTTTCTTTCCTCGTTTACCTAGTTTCTATTGGCTCTTTCTTTCCTTGTTTACCTAGTTTCTATTGGCTCTTTCTTTCCTCATTTACCTAGCAGCTATTGGCTCTTTCTTTCCTCGTTTACCTAGTTTCTATTGGCTCTTTCTTTCCTCGTTTACCTAGTTTCTATTGGCTCTTTCTTTCCTCGTTTACCTAGTTTCTATTGGCTCTTTCTTTCCTCGTTTACCTAGTTTCTATTGGCTCTTTCTTTCCTCGTTTACCTAGTTTCTATTGGCTCTTTCTTTCCTCGTTTACCTAGTTTCTATTGGCTCTTTCTTTCCTCGTTTACCTAGTTTCTATTGGCTCTTTCTTTCCTCGTTTACCTAGTTTCTATTGGCTCTTTCTTTCCTCATTTACCTAGCAGCTATTGGCAGGTTAGGCAAAGTAATGTACTAATTTAGGAGGGGTGGATGTTACCCCACCCTGAAACAAGATGTTACATCATCCTGAAACAAGTTGTTGCACCACCCTGAAACAAGATGTTGCACCACCCTGAAACAAGATGTTGCACCACCCTGAAACAAGATGTTACATCATCCTGAAACAAGATGCTATGCCACCCTGGATCAAGATGTTACATCATCCTGAAACAAGATGTTACACCATCATGAAACAAGATGTTACATCATCCTGAAACAAGATGTTACATCATCCTGAAACAAGATGTTACATCATCCTGAAACAAGATGTTACATCATCCTGAAACAAGATGTTACATCATCCTGAAACAAGATGTTACACCATCCTGAAACAAGATGTTACACCATCCTGAAACAAGATGTTGCACCACCCTGAAACAAGATGTTACATCATCCTGAAACAAGATGCTATGCCACCCTGGATCAAGATGTTACATCATCCTGAAACAAGATGTTACACCATCATGAAACAAGATGTTACATCATCCTGAAACAAGATCTTACATCATCCTGAAACAAGATGTTACATCATCCTGAAACAAGATGTTACATCATCCTGAAACAAGATGTTACATCATCCTGAAACAAGATGTTACATCATCCTGAAACAAGATGTTACATCATCCTGAAACAAGATGTTACACCATCATGAAACAAGATGTTACATCATCCTGAAACAAGATGTTACATCATCCTGAAACAAGATGTTACATCATCCTGAAACAAGATGTTACATCATCCTGAAACAAGATGTTACACCACCCTGAAACAAGATGTTGCACCACCCTGAAACAAGATGTTACATCATCCTGAAACAAGATGCTATGCCACCCTGGATCAAGATGTTACATCATCCTGAAACAAGATGTTACACCATCATGAAACAAGATGTTACATCATCCTGAAACAAGATGTTACATCATCCTGAAACAAGATGTTACATCATCCTGAAACAAGATGTTACATCATCCTGAAACAAGATGTTACATCATCCTGAAACAAGATGTTACATCATCCTGAAACAAGATGTTACATCATCCTGAAACAAGATGTTACATCATCCAAGATGTTACATCATCCTGAAACAAGATGTTACACCATCCTGAAACAAGATGTTACACCATCCTGAAACAAGATGTTGCACCACCCTGAAACAAGATGTTACATCATCCTGAAACAAGATGCTATGCCACCCTGGATCAAGATGTTACATCATCCTGAAACAAGATGTTACACCATCATGAAACAAGATGTTACATCATCCTGAAACAAGATCTTACATCATCCTGAAACAAGATGTTACATCATCCTGAAACAAGATGTTACATCATCCTGAAACAAGATGTTACATCATCCTGAAACAAGATGTTACATCATCCTGAAACAAGATGTTACACCATCCTGAAACAAGATGTTACACCATCCTGAAACAAGATGTTACACCATCATGAAACAAGATGTTACATCATCCTGAAACAAGATGTTACATCATCCTGAAACAAGATGTTACATCATCCTGAAACAAGATGTTACATCATCCTGAAACAAGATGTTACACCACCCTGAAACAAGATGTTGCACCACCCTGAAACAAGATGTTACATCATCCTGAAACAAGATGCTATGCCACCCTGGATCAAGATGTTACATCATCCTGAAACAAGATGTTACACCATCATGAAACAAGATGTTACATCATCCTGAAACAAGATGTTACATCATCCTGAAACAAGATGTTACATCATCCTGAAACAAGATGTTACATCATCCTGAAACAAGATGTTACATCATCCTGAAACAAGATGTTACATCATCCTGAAACAAGATGTTACACCATCCTGAAACAAGATGTTACACCATCCTGAAACAAGATGTTACATGAGGAAGTAGAAGCCAGGTATTGGCCAGGGGATGAGGCTCCAGACTGTTCCAGATGGAGACATGGAGGGAGATGGAGGGAGAGATGGATGGAGAGATGGAGTGAGAGATGAAAGGAGAGGGAAGAGAGAGTCATGGGAGAGGGGAGGGAGAGGGGTGGGACAGACAGAGGGAGAGGTGTGGGAGAGGAGAGGGGAGGGAGAGATGGAGGGAGAAGGGAGGGAGAGAGAAGGTAGAGATGGAGGGAGAGGGGTGGGAGAGGGGGAGAGGGGGGAGAAAGAGGGGTGGGAGAGATGGAGGAAGAGAGGGGGAAGGGAAGGGAGATGGAGGGAGAGGGAAACAAGAGGGGGATGGAGGAAGAGGGGAAGGGAGAGATGGAGGGAGAGGGAAACAAGAGGGGAAGGGGGAGATGGATGGAGGAGGGAAACAAGGGTAAGGGAGAGATGGAGGAAGAGGGGAAGGGAGAGATGGAGGAAGAGGGGGGAAGGGAGAAGATGGAGGGAGAGGGGAAGGGGAAGGGAGAGATGGAGGAAGAGGGGAAGGGAGAGATGGAGGAAGAGGGGAAGGGAGAGATGGTGGGAGAGATGGAGGAAGAGGGGAAGGGAGAGATGGAGGGAGAGGGAAACAAGAGGGGAGTTAGAGGGGAAGGGAGAGATGGAGGAAGAGGGGAAGGGAGAGATGGAGGAAGAGGGGAAGGGAGAGATGGAGGGAGAGGGGAAGGGAGAGATGGAGGAAGAGGGGAAGGGAGAGATGGAGGAAGAGGGGAAGGGAGAGATGGAGGGAGAGGGAAACAAGAGGGGAAGGGAGAGATGGAGGAAGAGGGTAAGGGAGAGATGGAGGAAGAGGGGAAGGGAGAGATGGAGGAAGAGGGGAAGGGAGAGATGGAGGGAGAGGGAAACAAGTGCGGAAGGGAGAGATGGAGGAAGAGGGTAAGGGAGAGATGGAGGAAGAGGGGAAGGGAGAGATGGAGGAAGAGGGGAAGGGAGAGATGGAGGGAGAGGAGAAGGGAGAGATGGAGGAAGAGGGGAAGGGAGAGATGGAGGAAGAGGGGAAGGGAGAGATGGAGGAAGAGGGGAAGGGAGAGATGGAGGAAGAGGGGAAGGGAGAGATGAAGGGAGAGATGGAGGGAGAGGGGAGTGGAGCAGAGAGTGATGCCCAGCCAGACTCTTCAATCATGGGCTACTGGGTCCGAACAGTGGGCCTCTGTGTGTGGAGGTGAAGGCCACTGGGAGATGCTATCTTTACCACTGATACAATGGCTTCATTGACAGAGCCAGAGCAGGGCCAGAGCAGAGCCAGAGCAGGGCCAGAGCAGGGCCAGAGCAGAGCCAGAGCAGGGCCAGAGCAGGGCCAGAGCAGAGCCAGAGCAGAGCCAGAGCAGAGCCAGAGCAGAGCCAGAGCAGGGCCAGTCAGGCAGAGTCTAGGGTGAAGCGCAGAGCTACAGTCAGGATGATTCCGCCACCTGCTGGTAGTCATGTTCACAAGTGCTTCTGTTTTTTGGGATATGAAGTAGTGAAATTGAGAGAGAGGACAAAGCTTCTGGAATTGGTGCACTTTAAACACACACACACACACACACACACAGGTTCAACTATATTTTGTACAGAGGCCCATTGCTCTTGTCATTAATTATTCTTTCTGTGGCAGCATAGACATTGCATCTATCCTTCTATTGATGTAGTTTAGTGCAGAGTTATTTTGCAGAGTCATTTTCCCTCTCTCAGTACTCTGGGAGACCCAGGCTCAGTGGGTTTGGATGCATAAACGGCAAGGGCTATTTTCCTTGGCATACTCTGAGCTCTTTCTCATGACGAAACGTTTTGGCTGGCTGGGAAGGAGGGAAGATGAGAAAGGAGGAAAGGAGAGGTAGAGTGGTACGTTTTGCCATCCAAACATCGAGAACAGAAACTAGGTGTCTTAGGACTGAAGGACACAAGGACAATGTATTGTAACAACTCCAGAGTGACCTTAATGCTTTCCAAGTTTCTCTCCCCTTCCCCTCACCTCTCTCCTCCCCTTCCCCTCACCTCTCTCCTCCCCTTCCCCTCACCTCTCTCCTCCCTTCCCTCTCACCTCTCTCCTCCCTTCCCTCTCTCCTCTCCTCCCTTCCCTCTCTCCTCTCCTCCCTTCCCTCTCACCTCTCTCCTCCCTTCCCTCTCACCTCTCTCTTCCCTTCCCTCTCACCTCTCTCTTCCCTTCCCTCTCACCTCTCTCTTCCCTTCCCTCTCACCTCTCTCTTCCCTTCCCTCTCTCCTCTCCTGCCTTCCCTCTCACCTCTCTCCTCCCTTCCCTCTCACCTCTCTCTCCTCCCTTCCCTCTCACCTCTCTCTTCCCTTCCCTTCCCTTCTCCTCACCTCTCTCCTCCCCTTCCCATCACTCACCTCTCTCCTCTCCTCCCTTCTCCTCACCTCTCTCCTCCCTTCCCTCTCACTCTCTCTCTCACTCTCTCACTCTCTCACTCTTCTGTTTTGTACCCTATCTCCTCCCTTTTCTCTTATTTACCTCTCTTGTCACTTACCTTATCTCCCTCTCCACTTCCGGACCTCTTCTCCCTCTTATATCCTCTCTCTGTCCTCCCCCTCACACGTTATACCAGTCAACTGATGCTTTCAAATAAACTCTAGAATGATTTTTATGGAATTCCGAAATTCTGCCTGGAATAGAATTCCACAACCATCCATATGTCTGACTACAGTTGTTTTTATATAAAGCATGATATGAATCACAAACCTCAAAGAGTAAAACACAAGCAGAATTCCAGACTAAAATGCAATCATAACACTAGGACTAATTGGTCAAGACGGTTGTCTGAGCTCAGTGGTATTAGGGCTAAATTCGAGCTAATGTTTTTAGGTAATCCTCAAGCCTCACACAATCACTGACCCAGAGAAACCATGACCTACAAACGGCAGTAGGAATTACAGACCAGAGCAGACCAGCACAGGAAGGGAGGTATCTCGCATCAACTATTCCTCCTCCAGCCTCCAAATAGGTATTTGTATTCTACAGAACTATGTTTCTTCAGGGTATTTTGCTTTGCTGAGGCAGAGTAGCTACCACACCTGGGTTCACATACTATTTGAGAATGTGCAAATAAGACCACCTGTTTGTGTGTGTGGGGGGGCAAATGGCACCCTATTCCTTATTTAGTGCCCTAGTTCTGACCACAGAGAGAGAGAGAGAGAGAAACAGCCTGATTTGGGGCCCTAATCCGAGAAGCTGGCTGAGAGCTGACCTATTTTTACGACGGGAGGCGTCCTGTGCCTGTGAACAATTTTCATTCTTTTCATTGTAGGCTTGACTTCCTAACCTCCCTCGTTAATAAAATGAAACGCCCGATAGATCAGCTTCAAAGACAGCCCACCACTATAATGACGAAGGGTGGATTTCTCTGCTACTGTTTCCAGAGGCGTTTGTTTTCTACCGTGTTTTCTGTTCCTGTTCACAGATCATAGATTGTTTTTACAGGTGGCGAATAAGACTTGAATATTTAAAATGATTGAATTTGTTTCACGACAAAAGGGGTGAATCAAATAATGTCTCTCTCTCTCTCTTTTAATAGGTAGTCCCCCTTAATTTAATTGAGAGCGAGAAAGACAGAGAGGTAGAGAGAGAGAGGTAGAGAGAGAGAGGTAGAGAGAGAGGTAGAGAGAGGTAGAGAGAGAGGTAGAGAGAGAGAGAGAAAGTTGCCCAATTCATAGTAAATGCATGCCTGCTCTGCTCTTTTCTGTGTAGTGAAATGAGGGCCAACTGAATGCCTGTTGCAGTCACTGCCACACCCAGTGTAAAATATGGTCTGACAGGCCTGGTGAACCAGACCAGCGGGATACACAATTACGGGAGAATCTGACAAGACAAGAAAACAAAAACGTTAAGGAATAGATACATTTGCGTATGATGGATGCAGTATTTCTTTAATGTAAGAAAGGAAAGTTTTCACAACATGGGAAATGATGTGATCATGAAAACAAATCAGTACATTCCATTAGGGATTACAGGTATTCTGAACTGGTCTGACCCAGACTGAGCTCCAGCAGCAAGACGGCCTGTTCCCAGACATGAGCTGAACCCTGAGGTAACAAGATTAAACTGTCTGATCACCTTCCACCTCTCCCTGTTAACTCCCAGCTTCTTTCCCACTCACCCCCTGTCCCTCCCCCCTCTCCCACTGCCCCCGCCCCCTCTCCCACTGTCCCTGTTCCTCCCCCTCTCCCACTGTCCCTGTCCCTCCTCCCTCTCCCTGTTCCTCCTCCCTCTCCCACTGTCCCTGTTCCTCCCCCTCTCCCCTGTCCCTGTTCCTCCCCCTCTCCCACTGTCCCTGTCCCCCTCCCTCTCCCTGTACCTCCCCCTCTCCCACTGTCCCTGTCACTCCTCCCTCTCCCTGTCCCTCCCCCCTCTCCCACTGTCCCTGTCCCTCCTCCCTCTCCCTGTTCCTCCTCCCTCTCCCACAGTCCCTGTTCCCCCCTCTCCCTGTTCCTCCCCCCTCCCCCTGTCCCTCCCCCTCTCCCAATGTCCCTGTTCCTCCCCCTCTCCCACTGTCCCTGTCCCCCTCCCTCTCCCTGTTCCTCCTCCCTCTCCCACTGTCCCTGTTCCTCCCCCTCTCCCTCTCCCCCTCTCCCTGTTCCTCCCCCTCTCCCCCTGTCCCTGTTCCTCCTCCCTCTTCCTGTTCCTCCTCCCTCTCCCTGTTCCTCCCCCTCTCCCACTCTCCCTTTTCGTCCTCCCTCTCCCACTGTCCCTGTCCCTGCCCCCTCTCCCACTGTCCCTGTTCCTCCTCCATCTCCCCCTGCTGGCTCTGTCCCTCCCCCTTTCTGCCTGGTCCTGTGATGCTCTGCCATGCTGGCATATTTACAGATCTCTTGCCACCCTGCCCTGTCAGCTGGGTGGTTGGTACCATTGGACATTCTATTGGCTAAACGAGCAGAGCTCTGCTTGCCCCTGACCTGTCTCCATAACATCTCCCTCAACCTCGGAGTCTCTATCACCTCACAGTGAACACAGCCTGAACACTGAAACATCTGAGACTTATGGGAAGAGATACATATTATAGGAAGATATATATGATGTAGGAAGATATATATATATATATATATATATATATATATATATATATATATATATATATATATATATATACATATTGTTATATGTATATATATATATATTATGGGAAGATATACATATTATAGGAAGATATATAGGAATATATATATATTATAGGAATATATATATTATAGGGATATAATATATATATTCAGTGGGAGAGGGAGGAGGAACAGGGAGAGGGAGGGGGACAGGGACAGTGGGAGAGAGGGGGAGGAACAGGGACAGTGGGAGAGGGGGGGAGGGACAGGGGGAGAGGGGGGGGGGAGGAACAGGGGAGGGGGGAACAGGGACAGTGGGAGAGGGAGGAGGAACAGGGAGAGGGAGGAGGGACAGGGACAGTGGGAGAGGGGGAGGGACAGGGAGAGGGAGGAGTGACAGGGACAGTGGGAGAGGGGGAGGAACAGGGAGAGGGAGGAGGGACAGGGACAGTGGAAGAGGGGGAGGGACAGGGAGAGGGAGGAGTGACAGGGACATACAGTGGGAGAGGGGGGAGGTACAGGGAGAGGGAGGGGGACAGGGACAGTGGGAGAGGGGGAGGAACAGGGACAGTGGGAGAGGGGGAGGAACAGGGACAGGGGGAGAGGGGGAGGAACAGGGACAGTGGGAGAGGGAGGAGGAACAGGGAAAGGGAGGAGGGACAGGGACAGTGGGGAGAGGGGGAGGAACAGGGACAGTGGGAGAGGGGGGCAGTGAAAGAGGGGGAGGGACAGGGGGAGAGTGGGATAAGATATATATATATATTATAGGACTGCAGGTTAATTAATCTCTCTCTCTGTGTTTTGATCTATCTCTCTCCCTCTGTCTCCACCTTCTCTCTTTCAATTCAATTCAATTCAATTCAATTCAATTCAATTCAATTCAATTCAATTCAATTCAATTCAATTCAAGGGGCTTTATTGGCATGGGAAACATGTGTTAATATTGCCAAAGCAAGTGAGGTAGATAATATACAAAAGTTAAATAAACAATAAAAATGAATTCCTTCTCTCTCTCTCATTCTTTCCCTCTCTCTACTTGGTTCTCTCTAACTCCCTCCCTCCCTCCCTCCCTCCCTCCCTCCCTCCCTCCCTCCCTCCCTCCCTCCCTCCCTCCCTCCCTCCCTCCCTCCCTCCCTCCTACCCCTCCTCTCCCTCCCTCCCTCCCTCCCTCCCTCCCTCCCCCCTCCCTCCCTCCCTCCCTCCCTCCCTCCCCTCTCCCTCCCTCCCTCCCTCCCTCCCTCCCTCCCTCCCTCTCTCCTCCCTCCCCTCTCCCTCCCTCCCTCCCTCCCTCCCTCCCTCCCTCCCCTCCCTCTCTCTCTCCCTCCCTCCCTCCCTCCCTCCCTCCCTCCCTCCCTCCCTCCCTCCCTCCCTCCCTCCCTCCCTCCCCTCCCTCCCTCCCTCTCCCTCTCTCCTCCCTCTCCCTCCCCCTCCCTCCCCCCTCCCTCCCTCCCTCCCTCCCTCCCTCCCTCCCTCCCTCCCTCTCTCCCTCCCTCCCTCCCTCCCTCCCTCCCTCCCTTCTCTCTCTCTCTCTCACTCTTTAATTCTCACTCATTAATTCTCACTCTTTAATTCTCACTCATTAATTCTCACTCTTTAATTCTCACTCATTAATTCTCACTCATTAATTCTCACTCATTAATTCTCAAGCTTTAATTCTCACTCATTAATTCTCACTCATTAATTCTCACTCATTAATTCTCACTCATTAATTCTCACCATTAATTCTCACTCATTAATTCTCACTCATTAATTCTCACTCATTAATTCTCACTCATTAATTCTCCTCTTTAATTCTCCTCATTAATTCTCACTCATTAATTCTCACCATTAATTCTCACTCATTAATTCTCCTCTTTAATTCTCCTCATTAATTCTCACTCATTAATTCTCACCATTAATTCTCACTCATTAATTCTCACTCATTAATTCTCACTCATTAATTCTCACTCATTAATTCTCACTCTTTAATTCTCACTCATTAATTCTCACTCATTAATTCTCACTCATTAATTCTCAAGCTTTAATTCTCACTCTTTAATTCTCACTCATTAATTCTCACTCATTAATTCTCACTCATTAATTCTCCTTTAATTCTCACTCTTTAATTCTCACTCTTTAATTCTCACTCATTAATTCTCACTCCTTTAATTCTCACTCATTAATTCTCACTCATTAATTCTCACTCATTAATTCTCACTCATTAATTCTCCATTAATTCTCACTCATTAATTCTCCTCATTAATTCTCCCTTAATTCTCACTCATTAATTCTCACTCATTAATTCTCTCATTAATTCTCACTCATTAATTCTCACTCATTAATTCTCACTCTTTAATTCTCCTCCCTCACTCATTAATTCTCACTCATTAATTCTCACTCATTAATTCTCACTCATTAATTCTCACTCATTAATTCTCACTCATTAATTCTCACTCTTTAATTCTCACTCATTAATTCTCACTCTTTAATTCTCACTCATTAATTCTCACTCATTAATTCTCACTCATTAATTCTCACTCTTTAATTCTCACTCATTAATTCTCACTCATTAATTCTCACTCATTAATTCTCAAGCTTTAATTCTCACTCATTAATTCTCACTCATTAATTCTCCTCATTAATTCTCACTCATTAATTCTCCTCATTAATTCTCACTCATTAATTCTCACTCATTAATTCTCACTCATTAATTCTCACTCCTCCATTAATTCTCCTCATTAATTCTCTCATTAATTCTCATCATTAATTCCACTTTAATTCTCACTCATTAATTCTCACTCATTAATTCTCCCTGAATTCTCACTCATTAATTCTCACTCATTAATTCTCACTCATTAATTCTCATCATTAATTCTCACTCTTTAATTCTCACTCATTAATTCTCACTCATTAATTCTCACTCATTAATTCTCACTCTTTAATTCTCACTCACTCATTTTCTCACTCATTAATTCTCAGCTTTAATTCTCACTCTTTAATTCTCACTCATTAATTCTCACTCATTAATTCTGCTTTTATTCTCACTCTCTTTAATTCTCACTCATTAATTTGTTTAATTCTCAAGCTTTAAAATTAATTCTCACTCATTAATTCTTTCTCACTCATTAATTCTCACGCTTTATGTTGTCTTTTTGTTGTGACTCAAAACCAAGATCCAACAGAATGTGTTCTCTTTCCTCATCTCCATATGCAGAAGCAGGAACATCGCTAATAATTACCCTCCGACAAGCAACAAGACGTCACGGCCCGAGGTCTAAACTCACTGAGAACGGAGGAGATACCAGATACAGGACTGTTATATACAGTCACAGCAAAATACGGGACAAGGCAAAGAAGAAGGAGAAAAGAGGAGGTGAGACGAGAGGAAATGAGAAGAGACGACTAGCCACTCAACTGGCAGTCACCTGAATCAACACAAACAGAATGCAGCACACCTCTGAATACATTTAGGTTTTAATGAACAACACATTCCAAGTATCCAAAATGTTTCATATTATGTGCTGTGTGTTTAATTAATCACCATCTCTATTTGGGATTTTCTATAATGTATACCAAAATCACCCGTCTATAGCTGATCTGAATTTTTTCAGGATGGGTCAGAGAGAGGCCTTGGAAAAAGCTGAGTCAAATCGAATATGGTGTGAAATATTGTCTCCCCCTCCACTGTGACATAACAGCAGTGAAGTTTTAGCGGGGTTCCTCCCCTGCTGTAGCCAGTACCTCCCCTGCATCTCCACATGGCTCAGACCTGTGAGCTTCTCCACTGACGTCTGGGGTTCAGCCCGGCCTATGGCAGCCGCACCCACCCAGCCAGCCTCTAACCTAACCCACCACCTCTAGACCTACCCCCAGTCTTCCAAGCCTACCTACAACCCACAACCACAGGTTCTACTCTTACACCAGTTGCACCCCGGGCCCAAACCCTACTCTCAGCCGGACCCACAAGGCCATCTCCCAGCCTCACCCACCAATCACAACCCATCTCCCAGTTTCACCCATCAATCACAACCCATCTCCCAGTCTCACCCATCCTCCACAACCCATCTCCCAGCCTCACCCACCAATCACAACCCATCTCCCATCCTCACCCACCAATCACAACCCATCTCCCATCCTCACCCACCAATCACAACCCATCTCCCATCCTCACCCACTAATCACAACCCATCTCCCAGCCTCACCCACCAATCACAACCCATCTCCCATCCTCACCCACCAATCACAACCCATCTCCCATCCTCACCCACCGATCACAACCCATCTCCCAGCCTCACCCACCGATCACAACCCATCTCCCAGCCTCACCCACCGATCACAACCCATCTCCCATCCTCACCCATCGATCACAACCCATCTCCCAGCCTCACCCACCGATCACAACCCATCTCCCATCCTCACCCACCAATCACAACCCATCTCCCATCCTCACCCACCAACCACAACCCATCTCCCATCCCCACCCACCAATCACAACCCATCTCCCATCCTCACCCACCAATCACAACCCATCTCCCATCCTCACCCACCAATCACAACCCATCTCCCAGCCTCACCCACCGATCACAACCCATCTCCCAGCCTCACCCACCAATCACAACCCATCTCCCATCCTCACCCACCAATCACAACCCATCTCCCAGCCTCACCCACCAATAACAACCCATCTCCTCACCCACCAATCACAACCCATCTCCCATCCTCACCCACCATCACAACCCATCTCCCATCCTCACCCACCAATCACAACCCATCTCCCATCCTCACCCACCGATCACAACCCATCTCCCAGCCTCACCCACCAATCACAACCCATCTCCCAGCCTCACCCACCGATCACAACCCATCTCCCAGCCTCACCCACCAATCACAACCCATCTCCCAGCCTCACCCACCAATCCAACCCACAACCCCCAATCACAACCCATCTCCCATCCTCACAACCCATCTCCCATCCTCAACAATCACAACCCATCTCCCATCTCCCAGCCTCACCCACCAATCACAACCCATCTCCCAGCCTCACCCACCAATCACAACCCATCTCCCATCCTCACCCACCACAACCCATCTCCCATCCTCACCCACCAATCACAACCCATCTCCCATCCTCACCCACCAATCACAACCCATCTCCCATCCTCACCCACCAATCACAACCCATCTCCCAGCCTCACCCACCAATCACAACCCATCTCCCAGCCTCACCCACCAATCACAACCCATCTCCCATCCTCACCCACCAATCACAACCCATCTCCCAGCCTCACCCACCAATCACAACCCATCTCCCAGCCTCACCCACCAATCACAACCCATCTCCCATCCTCACCCACCAATCACAACCCATCTCCCAGCCTCACCCACCAACCACAACCCATCTCCCATCTCCCAGCCTCACCCACCAATCACAACCCATCTCCCATCCTCACCCACCAATCACAACCCATCTCCCTCCACATCCGCTCCCACCACCTGTCCTGTTTTCCTCCCCCAACCTCCCCAGCCAGCCTTGTTAACGTGTCTATCTCTCTCAGACTCAGTGTGAAAATAAACATATGAACAAACTGTATCTCAGAGCTATTAGTTAGTTTGTTAATGAAGACCTTATGGTTCCAGGCAAAAATCTAGAAACACATTTTCTATTGTTTGTCCCATGACTGTCAAATATATATATAAACGTATTTGAATTGGGCTGTCAAATCAGTAAGTATCGAAGCACTTGTTTTCAGACGTAAGTTGTGGCTCTGCTTGTGAACCATGTATCGTTTATGAATTTGTCAAAAAGTCATTGTCTCGCTGGCTCTCTACCACACCTGCTGCCTCGACCGCTGAATGCTCAGCTATGAAAACACTATTGTCATTTACTCCTGAGGTGCTGACCTGTTGCACCCTCTACAACCACTGTGATTATTATTTGACCCTGTTGGTCATCTATGAACGTTTGAACATCTTGAAGAACGATCTGGCCTTAATGGCCACGTACTGTTATAATCTCCACCCAGTACAGCCAGAAGAGGACTGGCCACCCCTCAGAGCCTGGTTCCTCTCCACCCAGTACAGCCAGAAGAGGACTGGCCACCCCTCAGAGCCTGGTTCCTTTCTACCCAGCACAGCCAGAAGAGGACTGGCCACCCCTCAGAGCCTGGTTCCTCTCCACCCAGTACAGCCAGAAGAGGACTGGCCACCCCTCAGAGCCTGGTTCCTCTCCACCCAGTACAGCCAGAAGCGGATTGGCCACCCCTCAGAGCCTGGTTCCTCTCCACCCAGTACAGCCAGAAGAGGACTGGCAACCCCTCAGAGTCTAGTTCCTCTCTAGGTTTCTTTCTAGGTTCCTGCCATTCTAGGGCGTTTGTCCTAGCCACAGGGGGTTTCTGCGTTGCTTGTTGTTTGGGTTTTTAGAATGGGTTTCTGTATAAGGATGTTGTGACACCTTCTCATGTAAAAAGGGCTTCATAGATAGATAGTCTTAGCCCCAAGGTAAGTCTAGCCTGGTCCTAAATCTGTTTTTGCTGTCTTACCAAGTCCATGAGACAATGACCATACAATGGCAAGACAGCACAAACACATCTTGGACCAGGCTAGGTTAAAGCCTATATATTCTTGGACAAAAAAGCTCTTTGAGGGGAGATTCTATATTGAGTCCAGGAATAGAATAGTTAGGCTTCATCTCCGTAGGTCAAAACCAGGCTATACTGCAGCATGGTATTTAGCTCTGCCACAAGCTGGTATAGGCCGCCATCTAGTGGAGACTGATGGAACACTGCTCTTTGGTCTATTCTCACCATTCACTCACTAACTTGCAGTGGGATGGTTGAGCTAACGTAGGCTAATGTGATTAACATGAGGTTGTAAGTAACAAGAACATTTCCCAGGACATAGACATATCTGATATTGTCAGGAAGCTTAAATTCTTGCTAATCTAACTGCACTGTCAAATTTACGGTATCTTATACAGTTAAATAATGGCTATTGTTTCAGGAGAGTTAACAGCTATGAACTTGAAAAGTTATAAATCAATTAGGCACATTTGGGCGGTCTTGATACAATCTTTTTTTCCCAGAAATTCAATGGTTCATTGGATCAGCGCCTGGGCTGGAATAATACATTATGGCCTTTCTCTTGGAAAAGCTGACGATACAAAATGAATAAAACAGGTTTTTTTTCCAGATCAGAACCAGATTTCTTTAATCTCTTGCTTTTACCAGATCTAATGTGTTATATTCTCCTACATTCCTTTCACATTTCCACAAACTTCAAAGTGTTTCGTTTTCAAATGACAGATGCAGATCCTTGCTTCAATGCCTGAGCTACAGGCAGTTAGATTTGGGTCATGTCATTTTTGGCAGATCCTTCAGACATTTACATCATTTAGCAGATGCTCTTATCCAGAGCAACTTACAGTAGTGTATACATTTTCATGGGAATCGAACCCACAACCCTGACGTTGAAAGCGCCATGCTCTACCACCTGAGCCAAATTGGTGATTTGTTGAGATAATGCCTATGTACTTGTTATGCATGTGCAATAAAGTGCTTATAGTACCCTTGAAATAGAGGACGATATCCTCTCTCCTGATTGGGGAGGTACCATTACAGTAAATGACTACCAACTCTGTTTGACATGTAAAAATACACACAACGAGTGAGAGTTTAACGGTTGGCTTAACTGACACACCAACAGGAAATCCACAACTCCAGTTCTGTTATTTAGTATAGCTCCACCAATCACGTGACAGCAGGGTGACAGGGTGTGGCTGGGTGCACTTGTCTTCTTCGTGCACTTGTTTCCTGATCTGAAGGAGAGGAGACAGACCAGGGCTGTAACAGTAGGGGGGGGAGAGGAGCATCATGGCCATGGCTTACCAACAGAAGCTAGCGGAGAAGCTCACCATCCTCAACGACAGAGGGACAGGGGTGCTGCTGCGTATGAACTACATTAAGAAGGTGAGAGAGGAGGAGGGAGATCTGTTAAGGAGACTGACGACATTTTTAAAAAAAGGAACTTGAAGGAAAGTCACAGGTTTTTCTCCTGATACATTCACAGCTGCCCTGTTTGTGCAGGAGAACCGTGTGGATGGAAACACCGGGATGGGAAATGATCGATCATTAACATTCTAGAATTGTCTAAATCTCTCAATATAGTTAGCTTGGTGGCTGCTGCGGAAAGAATATACATTTTCTGAGTGTCAGCTTGCCTTGAAGAGGAAGTTCACACAGGAAACCAGACTGATCTGCATCCACCCAGACTCCTGCTACGGCACACTCACAAAGCCACGGCACAGATCTGCTATCTACGTTTGTTAAAATATTGGTCTCACTTTTAAACAAAACACAACCGAACTTTACAGGCCCCATAAATAACTTATTAGGCCCATAATCCATGTCAGGAGCCAAAAAAAACCCCAAATTCGATTATACTAAATTCAATAGTTCATTTCCTGAATTGAGTGGATGAAAATGTCATTGACCCTTAACCCCTAGCCGGTTCTGTTCCAGACATGCTTGGATCCCAAGCTTCGGCCACAATACCTGACAGACAAGACCATGGAAGCATCTGTCAAATACATCAACAAGAAGTTCCCCAACATCGACTTCAGGGGAAATAGTGTAAGTAGCAGCCCTCAATCCACCCCTTCATTCTGAATCCAATAAAACACTTTAATGATCATCTGTAAAACGTGTCTAATGTGATATGTCATGAATGAAAGCAGCAGTATCTGGTAGGCATCCAGAAACACAAGTCTGAGGTGATGGCGGCCATGTCCAGCTACTATGACTCCTTCATAGACGTTATGGAGTTCAGGGTGAGTCTTTCCAGATCACTGTTTCCCAATCTCTCCTCCAGGGCCCCCCCAGCCAGGTCCAATTATTTTATGTATTGCAGGTCAACTAATCATCAAGCCCTTCGTTAGTTGAATCAGGCATTCTAGTTCTGGAATGTGTGGGATTGGCTCAGGAAACACTGTCCCATACAGCATTTGATATTCAAAGCACAAAACTACAATTATCCGAACAGAATTAACATATAAAGTGACTTTATTTTTTTCCTCCTCCGAATACAATAATATATATATTTCAAAGAAGTCAAATCGAGATGTGTTATTGTTCAGAGGGAAGTGTGTCCTGTGCCTTATTCATTATGCGTGATGACGGTCACAGTAGTGGACTGTGGGGGGGGTTTCATGACTGTGATGATAATACACAAACTATACACATCAGTATATCATCCAATTTCAGAATAGAACATTAACAAATATATTAAAATGGTGATACAAGAAATAACACACTCAGATGTTTCCCTCAATTTCTTTGGATAGGCTGTGGCATTTCTAAAAGGAGTCTGTATTATTTATAATGGTCCCATGAGGACAGTCATGAATTGCAGGTGTTTATTCCATGTAGCTGTCTGTACTGTTACAGAGCAACACGAACACATCGACCCACTGTGTTACGTGACATCTGTACTGTTTCGACCCACTGCGTTACGTGAGCTGTTACAGAGCAACACGAACACATCTGTACTGTTACTGTTACAGAGCAACACGAACACATCGACCCACCGTTACGTGACGTCTGTACTGTTACAGAGCAACACGAACACATCGACCCACTGCGTTACGTGACGTCTGTACAGTTACAGAGCAACACGAACACATCGACCCACTGCGTTACGTGACGTCTGTACTGTTACAGAGCACGAACACATCGACCCAACACACTGTTCAGAGCAACCCACTGCGTTACGTGACGTCTGTACTGTTACAGAGCAACACGAACACATCGACCCACTGCGTTACGTGACGTCTGTACTGTTACAGAGCAACACGCACACATCGACCCACTGCGTTACACGTCTGTACTGTTACAGAGCAACACGAACACATCGACCCACTGCGTTACGTGACGTCTGTACTGTTACAGAGCAACACGAACACATCGACCCACCACGTGACGTCTGTACTGTTACAGAGCAACACGCACACATCGACCCACTGCGTTACGTGACGTCTGTACTGTTACAGAGCAACACGAACACATCGACCCACTGCGTTACGTGACGTCTGTACTGTTACAGAGCAACACGCACACATCGACCCACTGCGTTACGTGACGTCTGTACTGTTACAGAGCAACACGCACACATCGACCCACTGCGATACGTGACGTCTGTACTGTTACAGAGCAACACGAACACATCGACCCACTGCGTTACGTGACGTCTGTACTGTTACAGAGCAACACGAACACATCGACCCACTGCGTTACGTGACGTCTGTACTGTTACAGAGCAACACGAACACATCGACCCACTGCGTTACGTGACGTCTGTACTGTTACAGAGCAACACGCACACATCGACCCACTGCGTTACGTGACGTCTGTACTGTTACAGAGCAACACGAACACATCGACCCACTGCGTTACGTGACGTCTGTACTGTTACAGAGCAACACGCACACATCGACCCACTGCGTTACGTACGTCTGTACTGTTACAGAGCAACACGCACACATCGACCCACTGCGTTACGTGACGTCTGTACTGTTACAGAGCAACACGAACACATCGACCCACTGCGTTACGTGACGTCTGTACTGTTACAGAGCAACACGAACACATCGACCCACTGCGTTACGTGACGTCTGTACTGTTACAGAGCAACACAACACATCGACCCACTGCGTTACGTGACGTCTGTACTGTTACAGAGCACATCGACCCACTGCGTTACGTGACGTCTGTACTGTTACAGAGCAACACGAACACATCACCCACTGCGTTACGTGACGTCTGTACTGTTACAGAGCAACACGAACACATCGACCCACTGCGTTACGTGACGTCTGTACTGTTACAGAGCAACACGCACACATCGACCCACTGCGTTACGTGACGTCTGTACTGTTACAGAGCAACACGAACACATCGTGTTACTGACGTCTGTACTGTTACAGAGCAGATAACACATCGACCCACTGCCGTGACGTCTGTACTGTTACAGAGCAACACGAACACATCGACCCACTGTACGTTCTGTACTGTTACAGAGCAACACGAACACATCGATTTTTCTGTACTGTTACAGAGCAACACGAACACATCGACCCACTGCGTTACGTGACGTCTGTACTGTTACAGAGCAACACGAACACATCGACCCACTGCGTTACGTGACGTCTGTACTGTTACAGAGCAACACGAACACATCGACCCACTGCGTTACGTGACGTCTGTACTGTTACAGAGCAACACGAACACATCGACCCACTGCGTTACGATGCTGTACTGTTACAGAGCAACACGAACACATCGACCCAGACGTCTGTACTGTTACAGAGCAACACGAACACATCGACCCACTTCAACATTGTACTGTTACAGAGCATCCCACTGCGTTACACGTCTGTAGACATCGACCCACTGCGTTACGTGACTGTTACAGAGCAACACGAACACATCGACCCACTGCGTTACGTGACGTATCTACTGTTACAGAGCCACGAACACAGTATCACAACATACAGCGTTACGTGACGTCTGTACTGTTACAGAGCAACACGAACACATCGACCCACTCCGTTACGTGACGTCTGTACTGTTACAGAGCAACACGAACACATCGACCCACTGCGTTACGTGACGTCTGTACTGTTACAGAGCAACACGAACACATCGAACCACTGCGTTACGTGACGTCTGTACTGTTACAGAGCAACACGAACACATCGAACCACTGAACGTGACATTCTGTATTTACAGAAAACCCATGTACTGTTGAACACATCGACCCACTGCGTTATGTGACGTCTTACCTTCATTTATTCACAGATAAACTATTTTTTTTCTTTCAGGATCATGTTTATGAACTGCTGAATACAATTGATGCCTGCCAGTGCTTCTTCAACATTGTGAGTACAGCATCCCACACTAGTAGATAGGATAGGGTATCTACTTTGCCCCCTAGGGCCACTGTAAGTATCACAACATACAGTTCATTTATATGTTATTGTGTTAACCTACTTTTTTAACCTGAATCATTCATTTAAAAACATGTCATGCATTCATTCATTTATTCATGCATGCATGCATTTAATTATGCATTCATTTATTTATTCATGCATTCATTTACCCGTGCATGCATTCATTTAATTATGCATTCATTTATTCATGTATGCATTCATTTAATTATGCATTCATTTATTTATTTGTGCATTCATTAATTTATTCGTACATTCATTTATTCATTCATTCATTCATCAGGCGGTGAACTTTGACTTCACCAAGAACTACCTGGAGCTGATCATCACATATATATCTGTCATCGTCATGCTTTCACGCGTCGAAGACAAGAAGGTCCTGGTGGGCATGTACAACTGTGCTCACGAGATGTCCAATGGCAGCAGGTGGGGCCAGTTACGTCTATCAACCTTTCAAATACAGTTTTAATTTAAGGAAGTGATTCGGGAATTCAAATTGGAATGGAAACAATCCTCATTGAAAATGATTGCGCTCGTGTTCAAAACATCTTTCATTGACATTTCTGAACAGACAATTAATAAATTAATTTTCACGTGTAAAATACCTAACCAGATCACATTACTCACACATTACTCACACATTACTCACACATTACTCACACATTACTCACACATTACTCACACATTACTCACACATTACTCACACATTACTCACACATTACTCACACATTACTCACACTGCACACTCATTTCACTCTTAAATTAAATGTATGACAGAAATTAGCCGACACAGGCTTTTCCCACTCGTCCAATGAAAGATGGCATTTAAATGTCAAGAATTTGTTCTTAACTGACTTTCCTAGTTAAATAAAGGTTAAATTAAAACAAATACAGCTCCCAACAGTGGAAATGAATGACACTTGAAAGGATGGTGAATCTGAGTTTTTTTTTTTGTGGCTGAGAAAGAAGATAGTCAGTTAATAAGGAATGGAACTACATGATATTGATGTTGGCATGAGTTGGTACTGTACATGGAAGTGGTACCACATGATATTGATGTTGGCATGAGTTGGTACTGTACATGGAAGTGGTTACCACATGATATTGATGTTGGCATGAGTTGGTACTGTACATGGAAGTGGTACCACATGATATTGATGTTGGCATGAGTTGGTACTGTACATGGAAGTGGCACCACATGATATTGATGTTGGCATGAGTTGGTACTGTACATGGAAGTGGACATGATATTGATGTTGGCATGAGTTGGTACTGTACATGGAAGTGGCACTACATGATATTGATGTTGGCATGAGTTGGTACTGTACATGGAAGTGGTACCACATGATATTGATGTTGGCATGAGTTGGTACTGTACATGGAAGTGGTACCACATGATATTGATGTTGGCATGAGTTGGTACTGTACATGGAAGTGGCACCACATGATATTGATGTTGGCATGAGTTGGTACTGTACATGGAAGTGGCACTACATGATATTGATGTTGGCATGAGTTGGTACTGTACATGGAAGTGGCACCACATGATATTGATGTTGGCATGAGTTGGTACTGTACATGGAAGTGGCACTACATGATATTGATGTTGGCATGAGTTGGTACTGTACATGGAAGTGGCACCACATGATATTGATGTTGGCATGAGTTGGTACTGTACATGGAAGTGGACATGATATTGATGTTGGCATGAGTTGGTACTGTACATGGAAGTGATATTGATGTTGGCATGAGTTGGTACTGTACATGGAAGTGGCACTACATGATATTGATGTTGGCATGAGTTGGTACTGTACATGGAAGTGGTACCACATGATATTGATGTTGGCATGAGTTGGTACTGTACATGGAAGTGGCACCACATGATATTGATGTTGGCATGAGTTGGTACTGTACATGGAAGTGGCACTACATGATATTGATGTTGGCATGAGTTGGTACTGTACATGGAAGTGGCACTACATGATATTGATGTTGGCATGAGTTGGTACTGTACATGGAAGTGGCACCACATGATATTGATGTTGGCATGAGTTGGTACTGTACATGGAAGTGGCACTACATGATATTGATGTTGGCATGAGTTGGTACTGTACATGGAAGTGGCACCACATGATATTGATGTTGGCATGAGTTGGTACTGTACATGGAAGTGGCACTACATGATATTGATGTTGGCATGAGTTGGTACTGTACATGGAAGTGGTACCACATGATATTGATGTTGGCATGAGTTGGTACTGTACATGGAAGTGGTACCACATGATATTGATGTTGGCATGAGTTGGTACTGTACATGGAAGTGGTACCACATGATATTGATGTTGGCATGAGTTGGTACTGTACATGGAAGTGGTACCACATGATATTGATGTTGGCATGAGTTGGTACTGTACATGGAAGTGGTACCACATGATATTGATGTTGGCATGAGTTGGTACTGTACATGGAAGTGGTACCACATGATATTGATGTTGGCATGAGTTGGTACTGTACATGGAAGTGGTACCACATGATATTGATGTTGGCATGAGTTGGTACTGTACATGGAAGTGGTACCACATGATATTGATGTTGGCATGAGTTGGTACTGTACATGGAAGTGGTACCACATGATATTGATGTTGGCATGAGTTGGTACTGTACATGGAAGTGGCACTACATGATATTGATGTTGGCATGAGTTGGTACTGTACATGGAAGTGGCACCACATGATATTGATGTTGGCATGAGTTGGTACTGTACATGGAAGTGGTACCACATGATATTGATGTTGGCATGAGTTGGTACTGTACATGGAAGTGGTACCACATGATATTGATGTTGGCATGAGTTGGTACTGTACATGGAAGTGGCACTACATGATATTGATGTTGGCATGAGTTGGTACTGTACATGGAAGTGGTACCACATGATATTGATGTTGGCATGAGTTGGTACTGTACATGGAAGTGGTACCACATGATATTGATGTTGGCATGAGTTGGTACTGTACATGGAAGTGGATGTGTATACATGCATGAATGTGTGGTTGATTTGACTAAGTCATGATTGATTGTTTGTTTGATCCTCCAGTGACCCTGCATACCCGCGCCTGGCTCAGATGTTTATGGAGTATGAACAGCCCATTAAGAAACTGACTGAGGAATTCGGCCCTCACACTAAGGTAATTGTCAATTGCGTATTCACATATTGAATTCACAAAGATGCCAGAGATTCCGAGTTGGATGACCGTTTAAAAAAAAAAAAAATCCCAGTCGGATCTCGTTTTAAAAAAATGTACTTTTAAATGTTGTCTTGAACGCACTGAAATCGGAAGTCATAGATTTCTGAGTTCTCAGTTGTTTTGAACACAGCAGAAGATCCGCCTCTCATCGTCCCTGCTCTCTCCTTCATTTCCTCTGGTGAGACTGACCAGAGAGAGGGGGACACGGTCTTCCACCTGATGGGAAAACTCAAGTCGCACCGAATCTGCCTCATGCACAATTCATGTTGTTCCTTTGACTAGAGAAAGTGAAATACTCCTCGATATTAAAATAGACATGATGAGCTGCCAGTAATATTTAAACACGCGGGGCTGACGATACACTTGGCTACTCATTCATTGCAGCTGCAGTGGGACTGGAAGTAGAGAGAAGCATGTTTTATGTTTTGTAATAATGTTGACTAAAGACAGTGTTGACAGTGCTGAATTATTATTATTATTATTTACAATAACGCTTTGCTGTATCATTTGACAGTCTCTCTGTGGTCAGGGGTTTTAAAACGTTATTAAATCTTATGTAGGCTAGTATCAAACACCGCTGTGGCCGGGGTCGTGGAAGTTCTGTAGGAACGGTGATTTGAGCTATCCGATTGGCCAGCGCAGTAGGCAAACTCGATTTAGCCACAGATCTCCTAGTCCACCAGGTAGGCGGAGTTTGTCTTTTCAGACAAATTGAAATGGTTCACAATGGCAACACTGTGTTTACCTGATGCTCAGGGCTTCTGAATCAAGCGCATTTACCACCAGCAACACAATGAATCAAAGGAACGCAAGCCTTTATAACACAGCCTTTACTGTTGGCTGGAAGATCAACCGGTTGTTGACCACTGCACTAGGGTATATTGACGATTGTACAGTGCCTTGCATTCGGTCCCCTTGAACTTTGCGACCTTTTGCCACATTTCAGGCTTCAAACATAAAGATATAAAACTGTATTTTTTGTGAAGAATCAACAACAAGTGGGACACAATCATGAAGTGGAACGACATTTATTGGATATTTCAAACTTTTTTAACAAATCAAAAACTGAAAAATTGGGCGTGCAAAATTATTCAGCCCCCTTAAGTTAATACTTTGTAGCGCCACCTTTTGCTGCGATTACAGCTGTAAGTCGCTTGGGGTATGTCTCTATCAGTTTTGCACATCGAGAGACTGACATTTTTTCCCATTCCTCCTTGCAAAACAGCTCGAGCTCAGTGAGGTTGGATGGAGAGCATTTGTGAACAGCAGTTTTCAGTTCTTTCCACAGATTCTCGATTGGATTCAGGTCTGGACTTTGACTTGGCCATTCTAACACAAAAATAAACATGTTTATTTTTGAACCATTCCATTGTAGATTTTGCTTTATGTTTTGGATCATTGTCTTGTTGGAAGACAACTCTCCGTCCCAGTCTCAGGTCTTTTGCAGACTCCATCAGGTTTTCTTCCAGAATGGTCCTGTATTTGGCTCCATCCATCTTCCCATCAATTTTAACCATCTTCCCTGTCCCTGCTGAAGAAAAGCAGGCCCAAACCATGATGCTGCCACCACCATGTTTGACAGTGGGGATGGTGTGTTCAGGGTGATTAGCTGTGTTGCTTTTACGCCAAACATAACGTTTTGCATTGTTGCCAAAAAGTTACATTTTGGTTTCATCTGACCAGAGCACCTTCTTCCACATGTTTGGTGTGTCTCCCAGGTGGCTTGTGGCAAACTTTAAACGACACTTTTTATGGATATCTTTAAGAAATGGCTTTCTTCTTGCCACTCTTCCATAAAGGCCAGATTTGTGCAATATACGACTGATTGTTGTCCTATGGACAGAGTCTCCCACCTCAGCTGTAGATCTCTGCAGTTCATCCAGAGTCATCATGGGCCTCTTGGCTGCATCTCTGATCAGTCTTCTCCTTGTATGAGCTGAAAGTTTAGAGGGACGGCCAGGTCTTGGTAGATTTGCAGTGGTCTGATACTCCTTCAATATTATCGCTTGCACAGTGCTCCTTGGGATGTTTAAAGCTTGGGAAATCTTTTTGTATCCAAATCCGGCTTTAAACTTCTTCACAACAGTATCTCGGACCTGCCTGGTGTGTTCCTTGTTCTTCATGATGCTCTCTGTGCTTTTAACGGACCTCTGATGCAGGTGCATTTATACGGAGAC
This sequence comes from Oncorhynchus tshawytscha, assembly GCF_018296145.1. Lineage (NCBI taxonomy): Eukaryota > Metazoa > Chordata > Actinopteri > Salmoniformes > Salmonidae > Oncorhynchus > Oncorhynchus tshawytscha. Next base: position 8,823,488 of record NC_056430.1, on the reverse strand, counting down.
TTGATTACACACAGGTGGATTGTATTTATCATCATTAGTCATTTAGGTCAACATTGGATCATTCAGAGATCCTCACTGAACTTCTGGAGAGAGTTTGCTGCACTGAAAGTAAAGGGGCTGAATAATTTTGCACGCCCAATTTTTCAGTTTTTGATTTGTTAAAAGAGTTTGAAATATCCAATAAATGTCGTTCCACTTCATGATTGTGTCCCACTTGTTGTTGATTCTTCACAAAAAAATACAGTTTTATATCTTTATGTTTGAAGCCTGAAATGTGGCAAAAGGTCGCAAAGTTCAAGGGGGCCGAATACTTTCGCAAGGCACTGTATATTCTCTAGGGTAATGTTAACTGTATATTGAAAACGACTGTAAATGTTAGTGGGTCATTATTCCTGAAAACCAATGGTGGTCATGATTTTGACTGCTATTCGGCCTTATATCTCTATCACAGAGCTCTCCCTCTCTCGCTCCCACCCTCTCCCTCCTTCCCCCTCTCTTCCCAGGGTGTGACGGAGGCCCTCCTGTCCCTACAGATGTTGTATCCCAGGAGGAACCTTCCTGCAGAACAGTGGCGCAGCGCTCAGCTCCTCAGTCTCCTCAGCGCACCTGCCTCCATGCTGGACCCTGCCTGCTGCGACACCGTGAGACTGCCCTCTCTCTCCCTCTTCTTCTCTTCTCTCTCCCCCTCTTCTCTTCTCCCCTCTCATCTTTCTCCCTCTTCTCTCCTCTCTCTCCCTCTTTTTCTCTTCTCTCTCCCCCTCTTCTCTCCTCTCCTCTCTCTCTCCCTCTTTTTCTCTTCTCTCTCCCCTCTTCTCTCCTCTCCTCTCTCCCTCTTTTTCTCTCCTCTCTCTCTCCCTCTTTTTCTCTCCTCTCTCTCTCCCTCTTTTTCTCTCTCTCTCTCTCTCTCCCTCTTTTTCTCTCCTCTCTCTCTCTCTCTCCCTCTTTTTCTCTCTCTCTCTCTCTCTCCCTCTTTTTCTCTCCTCTCTCTCTCTCTCCCTCTTTTCTCTCCTCTCTCTCTCTCTCCCTCTTTTTTTTTCTCTCTCTCTCTCTCTCCCTCTTTTTCTCTTCTCTCTCTCTCTCTCTCCCCTTTTTCTCTTCTCTCTCTCTCTCTCCCTCTTTTTCTCTCTCTCCCCTCTCCCTCTTTTTCTTTCTCTCTCTCTTCTCCTCTCCTTTGGACCCTGCCTACTGTGAGACTCTCCTCTCCTCTCCCCTCTTCTCCTCTCCTTTGGACCCTGCCTACTGTGAGACTGTCCTTTCCCCTTTTCTACTCTAATCTGTTTTCTTTTCTCTTCATCTCTTATCTTCTGATTTCTTATCTTCTCTTCTCTTCACTTTTTCTATTTTATTTTCCTCTTCTGTCCTCTCCTCCTCTCTCCCCCCTCCCTAGAATGTCCCGTCTGCTGATTTCAAAGGCAGCCACTGGCGTCTTTGTACCATAGTGTTCTGTGTTAGTCTCTGTGCCCCGTGGTTCTCTTCATGTGGGATTCAAAACTTCAGCCAAGAAACAGAGACCACTACACAAACACACAGTGTATACCTAATATCATGGCACATACTATATTTTGTATTGAGTATTGTGTCTGGATATAAATCCCTTTAGGAGAAGTTAGAGTGTGTACCTGTAACAGCCAAATATGATCGTCAGCATGTCTTGTGTTATCATAAAGTACAATAACTAATTAAATGACTAACTTGTGTTTCCCCACAGATGGCCTGTGAGTACTTGTCCTTAGAGGTGATGGAGCGATGGATCCTTCGTGAGTGCTAGTTATTATCTTCAGACCCAGTCTAGGCTACCTTCTGAAAAACAAAAAGACTTCAGTGGTTGCACTCTATTCCCCATATTCACGTTGATCTCTCCTCTCCTCCAGTGGGTTACCTGCTGTGTCATAGCAGTCTGAACACCAACCAGTCATCTCAGGAGCTGTGGAAGATGGCCCTCCGCAGCGGCCTCTATCTCACCATCATCAGGGATGAGACAATCAACATCCATAAGATCACAGAGGACTACTTCGATGGCCTGAAAGGGTACGTCATTATTATGATATTTATACTCTGTCCTCAGAGTGATTGGACTGGGTGTCAAGCTGATTCTAGTTCCCAATGCTCTGGGCCCTGGTTCCCAATGTTCTGGGCCCTGGTTCCCAATGTTCTGGGCCCTGGTTCCCAATGTTCTGGGCCCCGGTTCCAAATGTTCCATACCCTGGTTTCCAATGTTCCATACCCTGGTTTCCAATGTTCCATACCCTGGTTCCCAAATGCTCTTGTAGACAACAAAAAAACATTGCTGGTTAGCATATTTTCACATATTTAACAATGCTCCTACAAAGGTTTTAATTGAATTATGATGGTGGCGCTAAGATGCTGTTGGGAGAGGCCCTGTCTGGTAACGTGTACCGTACTGAACTATAATATTACTGATAGCTCTTCCTCGTTTCGTTGTGACAGGTACAGTAAGCGCATCGCCGATATCAAAGAATGTCGTGAGCATGTTATAGTCAACAGGTGAGTTATCTGCTTGTGTATAAAACCATTTATTTTTTTAACTCAAACTGAGCCTGAAATGATGGACCTGCTTCAGATGGCGCCACCAATTGTTTGAATGGTTTCACATTTAACATCAACAGCAAGTAGCACTCTTTTTCATGGTCCTTCGAGACGGATTTGAACCAGCAACCATGGTCACCATATGATTAACAGTTAAAGTCAAGAATATAGATAACTATGTTTGTTGTCATATGTATGTCAGTGGAGCCATGCACAGAGAGAGGAGAGGTTTCCTGAGGAACGCCTTGAAGGAGCTGGTCAAGGTCCTGGAGGATGAACCTGGACTTCTGGGACCCAAGGTACATAACCTCTTGGGCCGGCAGGGTAGCCTAGTGGTTAGAGCGTTGGACTAGTAACCGGAAGGTTGCAAGCTCAAACACCCGAGCTGACAAGGTACAAATCTGTCGTTCTGCCCCTGAGCAGGCAGTTAACCCACTGTTCCTAGGCCGTCATAGAAAATAAGAATTTGTTCTTAACTAAACAGACAAACTGCTATGTGTTTTTATTTCAGAGCTCTCTATGTTCAGTACATGAATATGGTCAAACAGTGATGTGTCTTTTGATAAATATTTAAGTTTTTTTCTCTCTCACTCTATCCCCCCCTCACCCTTTAATGACAATCCATCCCTAAGGTGTTGTTTGTCTTCATGGCTCTGTCGTTTTCCCGTGACGAGGTCCTGTGGCTCGTCAGATATTCAGAGAATATTCCCAAGACCAAGACTCCAGAGGACTACGTAGACTCGTACGTTTGAAATTAGACACACAGCAGACCCTCTCACCACAGCAGACCCTCTCACCACAGCAGACCCTCTCACCACAGCAGACCCTCTCACCACAGCAGACCCTCTCACCACAGCAGATCCTCTCACCACAGCAGACCCTCTCACCACAGCAGATCCTCTCACCACAGCAGACCCTCTCACCACAGCAGACCCTCTCACCACAGCAGACCCTCTCACCACAGCAGACCCTCCTGCCATGCCACTTTCTAACCATCTCCAATATCAGCCATAAATACATACAGTACCATTATTAGCATGCTGAGCAGAATGCATGAAGAATATGTTTTGTTTCAAGCGGCTCTCCTGTACATTAAAGTTGCACCTAACATCAGCATTCAAGTCACACAACTAAACAATGGAGAAGAAGCTTATACAACAGCTACTGTATCTGGCTGTTAAAGCACAGGAAAGTCGTACTGTCGATGCAGTAGTCACTAGTTTATGTACTGTATAGTTTCACTGTTGATACAGTAGTCACTAGTTTGTGTTTATGTACTGTATATTCCTACTGTTGATACAGTAGTCACTAGTTTATGTACTGTATAGTTTTACTGTTGATACAGTAGTTGCTAGTTTATATGTGTGTGTTGCAGGCAGATGGCTGAACTCCTGTTCTACATGGAGAGGTTGAGGACCCTGATGACTAAGTACAGCCGTGTGGTGCAACGCTACCATGTCCAGTACCTGGCCCAGTTTGATGCCCTGCTCCTCAATGACACCATGCAGGTACTGGGGGGGGGGGGGCTCTTGTCTCCTGCCATTATGTTGTCTCAAGTCCAGGATGTTCCTTCCCTAATCTCCTCCAAAGACCAGGAGGCCATTACCTCCCGGGCACGCTGCGGGGGGTGGGGGGGCTTACTGTTTGAAACTTGAATTGAATAGAGACAATACAATGTGGTATGCCTCAAGGATCTACTCTTGGGCCTTTTTATTATTTCAGAGTGGACCGAAATAGTTGTGACTTATCATCATACTGTATATGTTGTTTTTAGTCTGAGAAAGCATTTGTCCCAGAGGACGTTGCTTCTATTACTGTTTTGACTATTCTGTCCTGTAGAATATGTATGTCTGTCCAGAAGAGGAATCAGTCCTGATGACATCATTTGTCTCAACCCTGTCTGCACTGACTATCAAGCAAGGTAAACAAAATGTATCTGAAATCTAGATTTCATATCTAATGCAAGGTCCTACAATCTGTAACAATCTGTCGTTCTGCCCCTGAACAGGCAGTTAACCCCTGTTCCTAGACCAGTTAACCCACTGTTCCTAGGCTGTCGTTCTGCCCCTGAACAAGGCAGTTAACCCACTGTTCCTAGGCTGTCGTTCTGCCCCTGAACAAGGCAGTTAACCCACTGTTCCTAGACCAGTTAACCCACTGTTCCTAGACCAGTTAACCCACTGTTCCTAGGCCGTCATTGTGAATAAGAATTTGTTCTTAACTGACTTGCCAAGTTAAATAAAGATAAAATGTCCCTCAACAGTGGAAAACGGAGAGGAGTTTGACTTCAGGGCTCTGAGATTGGACTGGTTAAGATTACAGGTATGGTACTTCACTTACCCTAGAAATACTTGACATCTACCACACACTGTTCCATGTTATGAGCCTGCACTGTGAACACACTGTTCCATGTTATGAGCCTGCACTGTGAACACACTGTTCCATGTTATAAGCCTACACTATTCCATGTTATAAGCCTGCACTGTGAACACACTGTTCCATGTTATGAGCCTACACTATTCCATGTTATAAGCCTGCACTGTGAACACACTGTTCCATGTTATGAGCCTGCACTGTGAACACACTGTTCCATGTTATGAGCCTGCACTGTGAACACACTGTTCCATGTTATGAGCCTGCACTGTGAACACACTGTTCCATGTTATAAGCCTGCACTGTGAACACACTGTTCCATGTTATGAGCCTGCACTGTGAACACACTGTTCCATGTTATAAGCCTGCACTGTGAACACACTGTTCCATGTTATGAGCCTGCACTGTGAACACACTGTTCCATGTTATAAGCCTGCACTGTGAACACACTGTTCCATGTTATAAGCCTGCACTGTGAACACACTGTTCCATGTTATAAGCCTACACTATTCCAGTGTATCAAGATGTCTGTGCTGTCTCATGTTACAGGCCTACACCAGTGTGTCCAAGGCCCCACTCTCCCTCAAGGAATACCCAGACCTGGCTAAAGTGATGAACATGACCCAATTCCACACCAAGATGTTGGACAACGTGCAGGAGATGCTTCACGAAACCTCAGATCTCTCCATTCTCTGGTCAGTCTGCTCCCCCATGGGCCCCATAGAAAAAAGACATCCTCTACACCAGTGGTATTTTAAGTCTAAGGGTTGCGACCTCTTGAGGCGTCATGGGGGAATTGCAGCGGGGAAATTCTGGTGGAGAAAAAAAAAGTTTCCCCACTGAGAAAGTTTGAATACCGCTTCACTAGTCGCTACCCCCTCTAGTCGCTACCCCCTCTAGTCGCTACCCCCTCTAGTGGCTACCCCCTCTAGTGGCTACCCCTCTAGTGGCTACCCCTCTAGTGGCTACCCCCACTAGTCGCTACCCCCTCTAGTCGCTACCCCCACTAGTTCTTACCCCCTCTAAGTCCCTACCCTCACTAAACCCTACCACCACAAGTCTATCTAGTCCCTACCCACACTAAACCCTACCACCACAAGTCCATCTAGTCCTTACCCCCACTAAACCCTACCACCACAAGTCCCTCTAGTCCCTACCCCCAATAGTTTCTACCCTCACTAAACCCTAGTACATATAGTCGCTACCCCAGCTAGTCCCTACCCCCAATAGTTTCTACCCTCACTAAACCCTAGTCAATATAGTCCCTACCCCAGCTAGTCCCTACCCCCAATAGTTTCTACACCCACTAAACCCTAGTCCAGCTAGTCCCTAACCCCGCTAGTCACTACCCCAATAGTTTCTACCCCCACTAAACCCTAGTCCATATAGACCCTACTCCCACTAGACCCTACTCCCACTAGACCCTACCCCACTAGCTCCTACCCCCACTACTCCCTCGTCCCTTGGTACTTCTGTAGATCAGACGTGATTGGATAAAAGCAATATGTCAATAAGTCTACCTTGCCAACGACCTAGTCCAAGATGTTACAGCATAGACAAATAATCTACTGTACATGATGTGCATAGGGTCTATGACAGGGGTCCCCAATAGGGTCTCTGGCAGGGGTCCCCAATAGGGTCTATGGCAGGGGTCCCCAATAGGGTCTATGGCAGGGGTCCCCAATAGGGTCTATGACAGGGGTCCCCAATAGGGTCTATGACAGGGGTCCCCAATAGGGTCTATGACAGGGGTCCCCAATAGGGTCTATGACAGGGGTCCCCAATAGGGTCTATGACAGGGGTCCCCAATAGGGTCTATGACAGGGGTCCCCAATAGGGTCTATGACAGGGGTCCCCAATAGGGTCTCTGGCAGGGGTCCCCAATAGGGTCTATGACAGGGGTCCCCAATAGGGTCTATGACAGGGGTCCCCAATAGGGTCTCTGGCAGGGGTCCCCAATAGGGTCTATGGCAGGGGTCCCCAATAGGGTCTATGGCAGGGGTCCCCAGTGGGGTCTATGGCAGGGGTCCCCAATAGGGTCTATGACAGGGGTCCCCAATAGGGTCTATGGCAGGGGTCCCCAATAGGGTCTATGACAGGGGTCCCCAATAGGGTCTCTGGCAGGGGTCCCCAATAGGGTCTATGGCAGGGGTCCCCAATAGGGTCTATGGCAGGGGTCCCCAATAGGGTCTCTGGCAGGGGTCCCCAATAGGGTCTATGACAGGGGTCCCCAATAGGGTCTATGGCAGGGGTCCCCAATAGGGTCTATGACAGGGGTCCCCAATAGGGTCTCTGGCAGGGGTCCCCAATAGGGTCTATGGCAGGGGTCCCCAATAGGGTCTATGGCAGGGGTCCCCAATAGGGTCTCTGGCAGGGGTCCCCAATAGGGTCTCTGGCAGGGGTCCCCAGTGGGGTCTATGGCAGTGGGGTCTCTGGCAGGGGTCCCCAATAGGGTCTATGGCAGGGGTCCCCAGTGGGGTCTATGGCAGTGGGGTCTCTGGCAGGGGTCCCCAATAGGGTCTCTGGCAGGGGTCCCCAATAGGGTCTCTGGCAGGGGTCCCCAATAGGGTCTCTGGCAGGGGTCCCCAATAGGGTCTATGGCAGGGGTCCCCAATAGGGTCTATGACAGGGGTCCCCAATAGGGTCTCTGGCAGGGGTCCCCAATAGGGTCTATGGCAGGGGTCCCCAATAGGGTCTATGACAGGGGTCCCCAATAGGGTCTCTGGCAGGGGTCCCCAATAGGGTCTCTGGCAGGGGTCCCCAATAGGGTCTCTGGCAGGGGTCCCCTAGGGTCTCTGGCAGGGGTCCCCAATAGGGTCTATGGCAGGGGTCCCCAATAGGGTCTATGGCAGGGGTCCCCAATAGGGTCTATGGCAGGGGTCCCCAATAGGGTCTCTGGCAGGGGTCCCCAATAGGGTCTCTGGCAGGGGTCCCCAATAGGGTCTCTGGCATGGGTCCCCAATAGGGTCTCTGGCAGGGGTCCCCAATAGGGTCTCTGGCAGGGGTCCCCAATAGGGTCTATGGCAGGGGTCCCCAATAGGGTCTATGACAGGGGTCCCCAATAGGGTCTCTGGCAGGGGTCCCCAATAGGGTCTATGGCAGGGGTCCCCAATAGGGTCTATGACAGGGGTCCCCAATAGGGTCTCTGGCAGGGGTCCCCAATAGGGTCTCTGGCAGGGGTCCCCAATAGGGTCTCTGGCAGGGGTCCCCAATAGGGTCTCTGGCAGGGGTCCCCAATAGGGTCTATGGCAGGGGTCCCCAATAGGGTCTATGGCAGGGGTCCCCAATAGGGTCTATGGCAGGGGTCCCCAATAGGGTCTCTGGCAGGGGTCCCCAATAGGGTCTCTGGCAGGGGTCCCCAATAGGGTCTCTGGCATGGGTCCCCAATAGGGTCTCTGGCAGGGGTCCCCAATAGGGTCTCTGGCAGGGGTCCCCAATAGGGTCTATGACAGGGGTCCCCAATAGGGTCTCTGGCAGGGGTCCCCAATAGGGTCTATGACAGGGGTCCCCAATAGGGTCTATGGCAGGGGTCCCCAATAGGGTCTATGACAGGGGTCCCCAATAGGGTCTCTGGCAGGGGTCCCCAATAGGGTCTATGGCAGGGGTCCCCAATAGGGTCTATGGCAGGGGTCCCCAATAGGGTCTCTGGCAGGGGTCCCCAATAGGGTCTCTGGCAGGGGTCCCCAGTGGGGTCTATGGCAGTGGGGTCTCTGGCAGGGGTCCCCAATAGGGTCTATGGCAGGGGTCCCCAGTGGGGTCTATGGCAGTGGGGTCTCTGGCAGGGGTCCCCAATAGGGTCTCTGGCAGGGGTCCCCAATAGGGTCTCTGGCAGGGGTCCCCAATAGGGTCTCTGGCAGGGGTCCCCAATAGGGTCTATGGCAGGGGTCCCCAATAGGGTCTATGACAGGGGTCCCCAATAGGGTCTCTGGCAGGGGTCCCCAATAGGGTCTATGGCAGGGGTCCCCAATAGGGTCTATGACAGGGGTCCCCAATAGGGTCTCTGGCAGGGGTCCCCAATAGGGTCTCTGGCAGGGGTCCCCAATAGGGTCTCTGGCAGGGGTCCCCAATAGGGTCTCTGGCAGGGGTCCCCAATAGGGTCTATGGCAGGGGTCCCCAATAGGGTCTATGGCAGGGGTCCCCAATAGGGTCTCTGGCAGGGGTCCCCAATAGGGTCTCTGGCAGGGGTCCCCAATAGGGTCTCTGGCATGGGTCCCCAATAGGGTCTCTGGCAGGGGTCCCCAATAGGGTCTCTGGCAGGGGTCCCCAATAGGGTCTATGACAGGGGTCCCCAATAGGGTCTCTGGCAGGGGTCCCCAATAGGGTCTATGGCAGGGGCTACCCCCACTAGTGGCTACCCCCACTAGTGGCTACCCCCACTAGTCGCTACCCCCACTAGTCGCTACCCCCTCTAGTTCTTACCCCCTCTAGTTCTTACCCCTCTAGTCCCTACCCTCACTAAACCCTACCACCACAAGTCTATCTAGTCCTTACCCCCACTAAACCCTACCACCACAAGTCTCTCTAGTCCCTACCCCAATAGTTTCTACCCTCACTAAACCCTAGTACATATAGTCGCTAGTCCCTACCCCCAATAGTTTCTACCCTCACTAAACCCTAGTCAATATAGTCGCTACCCCAGCTAGTCCCTACCCCCAATAGTTTCTACCCCCACTAAACCCTAGTCCATATAGTCCCTACCCCCACTAGACCCTACTCCCACTATACCCTACCCCACTAGCTCCTACCCCCACTACTCTCTCATCCCTTGGTACTTCTGTAGATCAGACGTGATTGGATGAAAGCAATATGTCAATAAGTCTACCTTGCCAACAACCTAGTCCAAGATGTTACAGCATAGACAAATAATCTACTGTACATGATGTGCATAGGGTCTATGACAGGGGTCCCCAATGGGGTCTATGGCAGGGGTCCCCAATAGGGTCTATGGCAGGGGTCCCCAATAGGGTCTCTGGCAGGGGTCCCCAGTGGGGTCTATGGCAGTGGGGTCTATGGCAGGGGTCCCCAATAGGGTCTATGGCAGGGGTCCCCAGTGGGGTCTATGGCAGGGGTCCCCAGTGGGGTCTATGGCAGTGGGGTCTATGGCAGGGGTCCCCAATGGGGTCTATGACAGGGGTCCCCAATAGGGTCTATGGCAGTGGGGTCTCTGGCAGGGGTCCCCAATAGGGTCTATGGCAGGGGTCCCCAATAGGGTCTCTGGCAGGGGTCCCCAATGGGGTCTATGGCAGGGGTCCCCAATAGGGTCTATGGCAGGGGTCCCCAATAGGGTCTATGGCAGGGGTCCCCAATAGGGTCTATGGCAGGGGTCCCCAATAGGGTCTATGGCAGGGGTCCCCAATAGGGTCTCTGGCAGGGGTCCCCAATGGGGTCTCTGGCAGGGGTCCCCAATAGGGTCTATGACAGGGGTCCCCAATAGGGTCTCTGGCAGGGGTCCCCAATAGGGTCTATGGCAGGGGTCCCCAATAGGGTCTCTGGCAGGGGTCCCAAGTGGGGTCTATGGCAGGGGTCCCCAATAGGGTCTCTGGCAGGGGTCCCCAATAGGGTCTATGGCAGGGGTCCCCAATAGGGTCTCTGGCAGGGGTCCCCAATAGGGTCTCTGGCAGGGGTCCCCAATAGGGTCTATGACAGGGGTCCCCAATAGGGTCTATGGCAGGGGTCCCCAATAGGGTCTATGGCAGGGGTCCCCAATAGGGTCTCTGGCAGGGGTCCCCAATAGGGTCTATGGCAGGGGTCCCCAATAGGGTCTATGGCAGGGGTCCCCAATAGGGTCTCTGGCAGGGGTCCCCAATAGGGTCTCTGGCAGGGGTCCCCAATAGGGTCTCTGGCAGGGGTCCCCAATAGGGTTTATGGCAGGGGTCCCCAATAGGGTCTCTGGCAGGGGTCCCCAATAGGGTCTCTGGCAGGGGTCCCCAATAGGGTCTCTGGCAGGGGTCCCCAATAGGGTCTCTGGCAGGGGTCCCCAATAGGGTCTATGGCAGGGGTCCCCAGTGGGGTCTATGGCAGGGGTCCCCAATAGGGTCTATGGCAGGGGTCCCCAATAGGGTCTCTGGCAGGGGTCCCCAATAGGGTCTCTGGCAGGGGTCCCCAATAGGGTCTCTGGCAGGGGTCCCCAATAGGGTCTCTGGCAGGGGTCCCCAATAGGGTCTCTGGCAGGGGTCCCCAATAGGGTCTCTGGCAGGGGTCCCCAATAGGGTCTCTGGCAGGGGTCCCCAATAGGGTCTCTGGCAGGGGTCCCCAATAGGGTCTATGGCAGGGGCTACCCCCACTAGTGGCTACCCCCACTAGTCGCTACCCCCACTAGTCGCTACCCCCTCTAGTTCTTACCCCTCTAGTTCTTACCCCCTCTAGTCCCTACCCTCACTAAACCCTACCACCACAAGTCTATCTAGTCCTTACCCCCACTAAACCCTACCACCACAAGTCTCTCTAGTCCCTACCCCCAATAGTTTCTACCCTCACTAAACCCTAGTACATATAGTCGCTAGTCCCTACCCCCAATAGTTTCTACCCTCACTAAACCCTAGTCAATATAGTCGCTACCCCAGCTAGTCCCTACCCCCAATAGTTTCTACCCCCACTAAACCCTAGTCCATATAGTCCCTACCCCCACTAGACCCTACTCCCACTATACCCTACCCCACTAGCTCCTACCCCCACTACTCTCTCATCCCTTGGTACTTCTGTAGATCAGACGTGATTGGATGAAAGCAATATGTCAATAAGTCTACCTTGCCAACGACCTAGTCCAAGATGTTACAGCATAGACAAATAATCTACTGTACATGATGTGCATAGGGTCTATGACAGGGGTCCCCAATGGGGTCTATGGCAGGGGTCCCCAATAGGGTCTATGACAGGGGTCCCCAATAGGGTCTATGACAGGGGTCCCCAATAGGGTCTATGGCAGGGGTCCCCAATAGGGTCTCTGGCAGGGGTCCCCAATGGGGTCTATGGCAGGGGTCCCCAATAGGGTCTATGACAGGGGTCCCCAATAGGGTCTATGGCAGGGGTCCCCAATAGGGTCTATGACAGGGGTCCCCAATAGGGTCTCTGGCAGGGGTCCCCAATGGGGTCTCTGGCAGGGGTCCCCAATAGGGTCTCTGGCAGGGGTCCCCAATAGGGTCTCTGGCAGGGGTCCCCAATAGGGTCTATGGCAGGGGTCCCCAATAGGGTCTCTGGCAGGGGTCCCCAATAGGGTCTCTGGCAGGGGTCCCCAATAGGGTCTCTGGCAGGGGTCCCCAATAGGGTCTATGGCAGGGGTCCCCAATAGGGTCTATGGCAGGGGTCCCCAATAGGGTCTATGGCAGGGGTCCCCAATAGGGTCTCTGGCAGGGGTCCCCAATAGGGTCTATGGCAGGGGTCCCCAATAGGGTCTATGGCAGGGGTCCCCAGTGGGGTCTATGGCAGTGGGGTCTATGGCAGGGGTCCCCAATGGGGTCTCTGGCAGGGGTCCCCAATAGGGTCTCTGGCAGGGGTCCCCAATAGGGTCTCTGGCAGGGGTCCCCAATAGGGTCTCTGGCAGGGGTCCCCAATAGGGTCTCTGGCAGGGGTCCCCAATTTACATTCAGCTGCGGGCCGATTACATTGGGATACATTTACATATGCTTCTCTGTTTATGCATGAAAATACAGTACTTGGGAATATATTTCCTAAATTAAAATCACTTTGAGCTCATTACCTGGGGATTTTACAGTCTTCAATGTCCAAGAACATAAATGTTATACCATTTCAATATACACTATATATATATATATATATATATATACACACACAAAAGTATGTGGACACCTCTTCAAATTGGTGGATGCGGCTATTTCAGCCCAGCCCACTGACAGGTGTATAAAATTGAGCACACAGACATGCAACAGATGAATCTGGGTTTATCGGATGCCAGGATGCATAGTGCCAACTGTAAAGTTTGTTGGAGGAGAAATATTAATGCTTTCCTGTTTCAACATGACAAAAGCATGGTCCATACAGAAATGGTTTGTCAAGATCGGTGTGGAAGAACTTGACTGGCCTGCACGGACCCCTGACCTCAACCCCATCGAACACCTTTGGGATGAATTGGAACACCGACTGAGAGCCAGGCCTAATCACCCAACATCAGTGCGTGACCTCACTAATACTCTTCTGGCTGAATGGAAGCAAGTCTCCGCAGCAACGTTCCAACATCTAGTGGGAAGCCTTCCCAGAAGAGTGGAGGCTGTTATAGTAGCAATGTTCCAACATCTAGTGGAAAGCCTTCCCAGAGGAATGGAGGCTGTTATTGGTGGAAAGTATAGACCAACCTGTGATTTTGGAATGATATGTTTGACAAGCCGGTGTCCATATACTTTTGGTCATGTAGTATATGTGTGCGTGTGTGTGTGTGTGTGTGTGTGTGTGTGTGTGTGTGTGTGTGTGTGTGTGTGTGTGTGTGTGTGTGTGTGTGTGTGTGTGTGTGTGTGTGTGTGTGTGTACAGTACCAGTCATAAGTTTGGACACTCCTACTCATTCAAGGCTTTTTCTTTATTTTTACTATTTTCTACCATGTAGAATAATAGTGAAGACATCAAAACTATGAAATAACACATTTGGAATCATGTAGTACTTTTGACTGGTACTGAGATATACATACATACATACATATCACCCGCGGGCAGCCTTTTGGGGAACCCTGTTCTAGGGACTGGGGCACACACATGTATTAAAAGAACAGAACAACTCTTATCATTGACTTCAGTATGTGGAAAAATGTATGTCTTAAACCAACACGTTGGTCTAGCTCCGCCCCTAAAACAACTTCTGGGCCAATGAAGGCTGGAACTGATATATGTAATACCATTGTTGCATCCAAAATGGCACCCTGTTCCCTTCGTAGACCACATGGTGTGTGTGTGTATATGTGTGTATGTGTGTGTTAACCCTTCCCTCCTAATGAAATATGACTGTGTTCGTGATCCAGCTTCTACCCGCGGGTGTTTGAGAAGATGTTCTCTCAGAGCAGCGAGGAGGTTTCTATGCAGCGCTACCTCATGTCTTTCCCTCTGGCCTGCTCCCACTTCAACCAGACTGTCCATCCGCTCTGTCCAGAAGAGGTCAGTACCCAGACACTATCGGAATTAAATCTACTATATAGTACTGGAATAGGTTCAATCATATACTACTGGAATAGGTTAAATCATATACTACTGGAATAGGTTCAATCATATACTACTGGAATAGGTTCAATCATATACTACTGGAATAGGTTCAAGCATATACTACTGGAATAGGTTCAAGCATATACTACTGGAATAGGTTCAAGCATATACTACTGGAATAGGTTCAAGCATATACTACTGGAGTAGGTTCAAGCATATACTACTGGAATAGGTTCAAGCATATACTACTGGAATAGGTTCAAGCATATACTACTGGAATAGGTTCAAGCATATACTACTGGAATAGGTTCAAGCATATACTACTGGAATAGGTTCAAGCATATACTACTGGAATAGGTTCAAGCATATACTACTGGAATAGGTTCAAGCATATACTACTGGAATAGGTTCAAGCATATACTACTGGAATAGGTTCAAGCATATACTACTGGAATAGGTTCAAGCATATACTACTGGAATAGGTTCAAGCATATACTACTGGAATAGGTTCAAGCATATACTACTGGAATAGGTTCAATCATATACTACTGGAATAGGTTCAATCATATACTACTGGAATAGGTTCAAGCATATACTACTGGAATAGGTTCAATCATATACTACTGGAATAGGTTCAAGCATATACTACTGGAATAGGTTCAAGCATATACTACTGGAATAGGTTCAAGCATATACTACTGGAATAGGTTCAATCATATACTACTGGAATAGGTTCAATCATATACTACTGGAATAGGTTAAAGCATATACTACTGGAATAGGTTCAAGCATATACTACTGGAATAGGTTCAAGCATATACTACTGGAATAGGTTCAAGCATATACTACTGGAATAGGTTCAATCATATACTACTGGAATAGGTTAAAGCATAAGTAGAGTATATATATATTCCACTTATGGTATGTTTAAATATCTGTCACGCCCTGGTCTTAGTATTTTGTGTTTTCTATATTTATTTGGGCAGGCCAGGGTGTGACATGGGTTTATTTTGTGTTGTGTTTATGTATGGGGGTTTTTCATAGGTTTTGGGATTGTGGCTTAGTGGGGTGTTCTAGTAAAGTCTATGGTTGCCTGAGGCGGATCTCAGAGGCAGGTGTTTATCATTGTCTCTGATTGGGAACCATATTTGGGCAGCCATATTCTTTGAGTGTTTGGTGGGTGATTGTTCCTGTCTCTGTGTTTATTGTCACCAGATAGGCTGTATAGGTTTTCACATTCCGTTTGTTGTTTTGTATTGTTCGTGTTTATTCTTTATTAAACATGTATGTAAATTACCACGCTGCATTTTGGTCCGACTCTCCTTCGACGGAAGAAATCTGTAACAATATCAAGGTTGATAATGATATTTTTCAGAATTAGGGCCAGGAGTTTTTCCATGAACATGTTCTGTGTAGTTTGACACAGTGTTTCCAGGTATGGTCAGGAAAAACTCCTGGCCCTAATAATTTAACCAGTGAGGAAAACATCTCCATCAACCAGAGAAACACAAATACAAACTCTTTCTGAGTATCAGTGATTTAGTGTTGGGATAACTCTGTGTCTTGTATATTGTCTGTGTCTAGACGGAGGCTGTTGAGAAGAGGAGTCTGCGTCTGTGTGTGACCTTCCTGGAGGAGATTGCCAAACAGACCAGCTCTGTCATCTTAGAGATCTGTAGCGAACAGTGCAACCTCAATGACCAGGTGTGTGTGTATGTGTGTGTGTGTGTGTGTGTGTGTGTGTGTGTGTGAGATATGCAACCTCGATGACCAGGAATCTGGGGGAAGTGTACAGGTCACACAACTAATTAACTATAAGTCAATCGACAGTATTCTTTAAATGATATTATAACACTCCTGTAGTCACTACAGACGCCATATAAAGATACTAAACAAAATGGATCTGGGAGACTGTTCAATGGTCATTTCAATTCTAGATATTTAGCCATTGACAAAAACAAATCCCAGGTTGTAGCTTTAATGTAGGAGCGTGCCAGTTGGACGACTGAAGACCAAGGATGACTCTTGAGAAGGTGAAATGATGTAATGACAAAGTGTTTTTCTCTCTGGTGGAAAACATTGTGAGGGTGTTTATTTTAATTTAGACTCCTGACGTGCTGAAGTATAGCAGACAGAAGGTAAAGGCACTCACAATGCAATGTAGAATACGCTTTAACGGAAAATGTTTATTCACTGTGGTCCTCTTAATCATGTTTCCTATTAGCTGTTGCCCAAACACTGTGGCCAGACCATAAGTGCAGCTCGCAACAAGAAGCAGAAGAAACAGACGCTGAAAAAAGGAGACGTGCAGAGAGAGAAACCTGGAACAGAGAGCCAGAGGAAGGACCGTGCCATCGTCACCAAGTCAGTGCTCTTTACCCTTCCTCCCTGTTCCTCCTATCAAATCTAAATGTTATTTTCACTGTGCTTCATAAACAACAGGTGTAGTAGACTAACAGTGAAATGCTGACTTCCCAACAATACACAGACAAAATAATAGACAAACATAACACAAGTAACAAATAGACAATACGTTACAATAACATGGGGTAACAAATCAATGTATCAATGTAATCAATCAAATGTATTTGTCACATACACATTGGTTAGCAGATGTTAATGCGAGTGTAGCGAAATGCTTGTGCTTCTAGTTCCAACAGTGCAGTAATAACCAACGAGTAATCTAACTAACAATTCCAAAACTACGACCTTATACACACAAGTGTAAAGGGATAAAGAATATGTACATAAAGATATATGAATGAGTGATGGTACAGAGCGGCATAGGCAAGATGCAGTAGATGGTATCGAGTACAGTATATACATATGAGATGAGTAATGTAGGGTATGTAAACAAAGTGGCATAGTTTAAAGTAGCTAGTGATACATGTATTACATAAAGATGCAGTAGATGATATAGAGGACAGTACTGAGTCCATGTGCAGGACTATGAGGTAATTGAGGTAGATATGTGCATATAGGGATAAAGTGACAAGGCAACAGGATGTATTAATAAACAGTAACAGTAGTGTATGTGACTATCACCCCCTTTTTGTTTTTTACACTGCTGCTACTCGCTGTTTATTAACTATTGCATTGTCCCTTTACCCCTACCTACATGTACAAATGACCTCGACTAACCTGTACCCCCCACACACTGACTCGGTACTGGTACCCCCTGTATATAGCCTCGTTAGTGTATTGTTACTTTTTAGTCCACCTGTCCCGTTTTATTCATAATTTTTTTCTTCCATCCCTCTATTCATCCATCCTTTTCATTCATCCCTCTATTCATCCCTCTTTTCATCCATCCTTCTTTTCATTCATTCATCTATTCATCCCTCTATTCATCCATCATTCTTTTCATTCATTCATCTATTCATCCCTCTATTCATCCATCATTCTTTTCATTCATCCATTCATCCATCATTCTTTTCATTCATCCATTCATCCAACCATCCATCCCTCTATTCATCCATCCTTCTTTTCATCCATCCATCATCCCTCTATTCATCCATCCTTCTTTTCATTCATCCATCCATCATCCCTCTATTCATCCATCCTTCTTTTCATTCATCCATCCATCATCCCTCTATTCATCCATCATCCTTTTTCATTCATCCATTCCTTCTTCACCCCACTCTTCCTTTCCGTTTGACCTCCATTCATCTCTCCTCCAAATTGAATAATGTTTGGTTAAATCACTCATTTCGGGGACTACTAACTACTATGCAGCGAAAAGTTTCCTCATTTGAAGTGTTTTATCGATTGATTGAATATTTCATGGGTTTTAATTTTTAAAGAAAAGTAGACTAACAATTTCTAAAGTCTCATTTACATTTACCAATGTAACAGTATAACTTTAGACCGTCCCCCTCGCCCATACCCGGGCGCGAACCAGGGACCCTCTGCACACATCAACAACTGACACTCACGAAGCATTACTCATCGCTTCACAAAAGCCGCTGTCCTTGCAGAGCAAGGGGAACCACTACTTCAAGGTCTCAGAGCGAGTGACGTCACCGATTGAAACGCTATTTAGCGCGCACCACCGCTAACTAAGCTAGCGTTTCACATCCGTTACACTCATCCCCCTTTTGACCTCCCTTTTTTCCGCAGCAACCAGTGATCCGGGTCAACAGCATCAATGTAACAGTATAACTTTAGACCGTCCCCTCGCCCATACCCGGGCTCGAACCAGGGACCCTCTGCACACATCAACAACAGTCACCCACGAAGCATCATTACCCATCGCTCCACAAAAGCCGCTCTCTCTATTTAAGTTAACAAAAGAATAAAGACATTGCAAATGACATATGTGGAATTAGTAAATGTACAAAAAGGGGCCTCCCTTGATGGTCTGGCTCCCCGGATTTTACATCCAGCTTGAATATGGGTTGTATTTACAATGGTGTGTGTTCTTCACTGGTTGCCCTTTTCTTGTGGCAACAGGTCACACATCTTGCTGCTGTGATGGCACACTGTGGTATTTGAGAGTTTATCAAAATTGGGTTTGTTTTCAAATGATTTGTGTGTCTCTCTGGTCATACATTTGGCAGGAAGGTTAGGAAGTGGAGCTCAGTTTCCACCTCATTTTGCGTCCTTTCTCAATAGCAAGGCTATGCTCACTGAGTCTGTACATAGTCAAAGCTTTCCTTAAGTTTGGGTCAGTCACAGTGGTCAGGTACTCTGCCACTATGTACTCTCTGTTTAGGGCCAAATAACATTCTAGTTTTCTCAGTTTTTTCTTAATTCTTTCCAATGTGTCAAGTAATTTTATATATTTTTTACATTTTTTGTTTGGGTCTAATTGATTTGCTGTCCTATTTGTATGGCTCTGTGGGGTGTGTTTGTGTTTGTGAACAGAGCCCCAGGACCAGCTTGCTTAGGGGACTCTTGTCCAGGTTCATCTCTCTGTAGGTGATGGTTTTGTTATGGAAGATTTGGGAATCGCTTCCTTTTAGGTGGTTGTAGAATTTAACAGCTCTTTACTGGATCTTGATCATTAGTGGGTATCGGCCTCATTCTGCTCTGCATGCATTATTTGGTGTTTTACGTTGTACACTGAGGATATTTTTGCAGAGACTCAATTTGGTGTTTGTCCCATTTTGTGAATTCTTGGTTGGTGAGCGGACCCCAGACCTCACAACCATAAAGGGAAATGGTTTCTATAACTGCTTCAAGTATTTTTAGCCAGATCCTAATTGGTATGTCGAATTTCTCTCTCTCTTTCTCTCTTGCTCTCTCTCTCTCGCTCTCTCTCTCTCGCTCTCTCTCGCTCTCTCTCTCTCTCTGTCTCTCTCTCTCTCTCTCTCTCTCTCTCTCTCTCTCTCTCTCTCTCTCTCTCTCTCTCTCTCTGTCTCTGTCTCTCTCTCTCTGTCTCTCTGTCTCTCTGTCTCTCTCCCTCTCTCTTTCTCTTCCAGTATGGACAAGCTGCATCTGACTCTGACTGAGCTGTGCTCCTCATTCAGTGGGAGCAGTGACTTCACGGTGTTCAACCACATCGTCACTCCTGCAGAGTTCCTCACATCTCACTTGGAGACACGCCTCACCAAGTACGCAACGCACCTTTTGCCTGTAACATGATCTCTGTCTTAATATCTATTGCTTTATAATATTGTATCGTTAAATCCTTTTCTCCACCTAAATCTCTATTTCTCTGTTTTAAGCAAAACATGAGACCGTTTATAATGCAGAGAAAATTTGTATTGTATTTTTATTTAACATTTCTTGAACTAGGCACGTCAGTGGAGAACACATTCTTATTTACAATGGCCTCCTGCAGAGACGGGCTGGGATTAAAAAATATAGGCCAAAATACATCACAGCAAGAGAGAACACTATATAAAGATAGACCTAAGACAACAACACAGCAAGGTAGCAACACATGACAACACAGCATGGTAGCAACACAACAACAACACAGCATGGCAACACAACATGGTAGCAACATGACAACAACATGGTAGCAGCACAACATGACAACATGGTAGCATGACAACAACATGGTAGCAGCACAACATGACAACATGGTAGCAGCACAACATGACAACATGGTAGCAGCACAACATGACAACATGGTAGCAGCACAACATGGACAGCACAACATGACAACATGGTAGCAGCACAACATGACAACATGGTAGCAACACAACATGACAACAACACGGTAGCAACACAACATGACAACAACATGGGTAGCAACACAACATGACAACAACATGGTATAAACACAACATGACAAAAACATGGTAGCAACACAACATGACAACAACATGGTAGCAACACAACATGACAACAACATGGTAGCAACACAACATGACAACAACATGGGTAGCAACACAACATGACAACAACATGGTAGTAACACAACATGACAACAACATGGTAGTAACACAACATGACAACAACACGGGTAGCAACACAACATGACAACAACACGGGTAGCAACACAACATGACAACAACATGGTAGAAACACAACATGACAACATGGTAGAAACCCAGCATGACAACAACAAGGGTATAAAAACAACATGACAAAAACATGGTAGCAACACATGACAACATGGGTAGCAACACAACATGACAACAACATGGTAGCAACACAACATGACAACAACACGGGTAGCAACACAACATGACAACATGGTAGCAACACAACATGGCAACACAACATGACAACAACATGGTAGCAACACAACATGACAACACGGGTAGCAACACAACATGACAACAACACGGGTAGAAACACAACATGACAACACAGCACGGGTAGCAACACAACATGACAACAACACGGGTAGCAACACAACATGACAACAACACGGGTAGCAAGACAACATGACAACAACACGGGTAGCAAGACAACATGACAACAACACGGGTAGCAAGACAACATGACAACAACACGGGTAGCAAGACAACATGACATCAACACGGGTAGCAAGACAACATGACAACAACACGGGTAGCAAGACAACATGACAACAACACGGGTAGCAAGACAACATGACAACAACACGGGTAGCAAGACAACATGACAACAACATGGGTAGCAAGACAACATGACAACAACACGGGTAGCAGCACATGACAACAACACGGTAGCAGCACATGACAACAACATGGTAGCAACACAACATGACAACAACATGGTAGCAACACAACATGACAACAACATGGGTAGCAACACAACATGACAACAACATGGTAGCAACACAACATGACAAAAACATGGTAGCAACACAACATGACAACAACACGGGTAGCAACACAACATGACAACAACACGGGTAGCAACACAACATGACAACAACATGGTAGCAACACAACATGACAACAACACGGGTAGCAAGACAACATGACAACAACACGGGTAGCAGCACATGACAACAACATGGGTAGCAGCACAACATGACAACAACATGGTAGCAACACAACATGACAACAACACGGGTAGCAGCACATGACAACATGGGTAGCAACACAACATGACAACAACACGGGTAGCAACACAACATGACAACAACACGGGTAGCAGCACATGACAACAACATGGGTAGCAGCACAACATGACAACAACATGGGTAGCAGCACATGACAACAACATGGGTAGCAGCACAACATGACAACAACACGGGTAGCAACACAACATGACAACAACACGGGTAGCAACACAACATGACAACAACATGGGTAGCAGCACATGACAACAACATGGGTAGCAGCACAACATGACAACAACATGGTAGCAACACAACATGACAACAACATGGGTAGCAACACAACATGACAACAACATGGGTAGCAACACATGACAACAACACGTTTGCAACACAACATGACAACAACACGGGTAGCAACACAACATGACAACAACACGTTAGCAACACAACATGACACCATGGTAGATACTTTACTGAACTATATATTACAGAGTTCAGGAGTTCAGACAATTATAGCTACAGTAGGTTGCTATTTCAAAATGAACCAAGCATGCACCATAATGATCTGTGTACATGTTCTGCTTCCATTTCAGCACAGTGTAATTGATCAATTAATTAAATATAGCGCGGGGGGGGGGTTGAGGAGAGGGATAGATAGAGACAGAGAGTGTAAAGTTTACTTCTTAATTTTGATTGTTTACTTCACTTTTATATATTATCTACCTCACTTGCTTTGGCAATGTTAACATATGTTTCCCATGCCAATAAAGCCCCTTGATGAGAGACAGAGACCGAGAGAGACAGAATAATCATTACATGGTTCGTTGAGCCTGACTGTTATTCATTCAGCCTGCCATGCCATGTAGCCCTGTCTGATTCCATGACGTTAGTTTGTGTGTGTGTGTGTGTGTGTGTGTGTGTGTGTGTGTGTGTGTGTGTGTGTAATGTTCCAGGATCATCGTGAGAATGGCCCATTACAACCAGACCACCCAGGAAA
The DNA here is from genome assembly GCF_018296145.1 of Oncorhynchus tshawytscha. NCBI lineage: Eukaryota > Metazoa > Chordata > Actinopteri > Salmoniformes > Salmonidae > Oncorhynchus > Oncorhynchus tshawytscha. Next base: position 8,800,981 of record NC_056430.1, on the reverse strand, counting down.
TAGGACGTCCGTCTGACCTCCTGGCCGGGATTCGGGCCTACACAGCCAGCCTGCACACCCTGTCACGCTACCTCAGTCTGGACGTCACTAGGCTGGTCAAGAATGTCCTACTGCAGCAGACGCAGCCACTGGACTCATACGGAGGACAGACCATCACCACGCTCTATACCAACTGGTAACGTGATACCAGCAGCAGTCCTCCAATTACTATTTCATGTCCCACTCCCACTATTACCAGAAATAAACTCAGCAAAAAAAAGAAACGTCCTCTCACTGTCAACTGGGTTTTATTTTCAGCAAACTAAACATGTGTAAAATATTTGTGTGAACATAAGACTCAACAACTGAGACATAAACTGAACAAGTTCCACAGACATGTGACTAACGGAAATTGAATATTGTGTCCCTGAACAAAGGAAGGGGGTTAAAATCAAAAGTAACAGTCAGTATCTGGTGTGGCCACCAGCTGCATTAAGTACTGCAGTGCATCTCCTCCTCATGGACTGCACCAGATTTGCCAGTTCTTGCTGTGAGATGTTACCTCACTCTTCCACCAAGGCACCTGCAAGTTCCTGGTCATTTCTCACCCTCAGATTAAACAGGTCCCAGACGTGCTCAATGGTATTGAGATCCGAGCTCTTCGCTGGCCATGGCAGAACACTGACATTCCTGTCTTGCAGGAAATCACGCACAGAATGAGCAGTATGGCTGGTGGCATTGTCATGCTTTAGGGTCATGTCAGGATGATCCTGCAGGAAGGGTACCACATGAGGGAGAAAGATGTCATCCCTGTAACGCACAGCGTTGAGATTGTCTGCAATGACAACAAGCTCAGTCCGATGATGCTGTGACACACTGCCCCAGACCATGACGGACCCTCCACCTCCAATCGATTCCGCTCCAGAGTACAGGCCTCGGTGTAACGCTCATTCCTTCGATGATAAACGCGAATCTGACCATCACCGGTGAGACAAAACCGCAACTCGTCAGTGAAGAGCACTTTTTGCCAGTTCTGTCTGGTCCAGCAACAGTGGGTTTGTGCCCATAGGTGACGTTTGTTGCCCGGTGATGTCTGGTGAGGACACGCCTTCCTACAACAGGCCTACAGCCCTCAGTCGGCCTCTCTGTCTATTGCGAACAGTCTGAACTGTTCATTCCTGGTGTAATTCGGGCAGTTTTTGTTGCCATCCTGTACCTGTCCCACAGGTATGATGTTCAGATGTACCAATCCTGTGCAGGTGTTGTTACAAGTGGTCTGCCACTGTGAGGACGATCAGCTGTCCGTCCTGTAGCGCTATCTTAGGCATCTCACAGTACGGACATTGCACCCTGGGCATCTGTCTTTTGGTGTTTTTCAGAGTCAGTAGAAAGGCCTCTTTAGTGTTCTAAGTTTTCCTAACTGTGACCTTCATTGCCTACCGTCTGTAAGCTGTTAGTTTCTTAACGAACGTTCCGCAGGTGCATGTTCATTAATTGTTTATGGGTCATTGAACAAGCAGGGAAACAGTGTTTCAACCCTTTACAATGAAGATCTGGGAGGTTATTTCGATTTTTAACGATTTATCTTTGAAAGACAGGGTCCTGAAAAAGGGACATTTCTTTTTTTTGCTGAGTTTAGGATTTGAACTGACAACCCTTCTGTGACTTGTCTTCATCTCTGACGTCTCCAGGCTAACAGACATTATATCAGTCGCTGAACCGTTTCCTCTGTCACTGAAGAGGATATGACGTCTGCCTCTCCACAGGTACCTAGAGGGCCTTCTGCGTCAGGCCAGCAGCAACCTGATCGTTCACTGCCCTGCAATGCACTGCTTCGTCAACCAGACCATCGAGAACGAGCAGAGTTTCAGAGCAGAGGAGTACTCTGATATCTCAGGTGAGACCTGTCTGCAGTAGGGTAGCCTGGTGACCTCTAAATGCACCTCCACCCTCTTCACCTAGCACATCCTACCTCCACCCTCTCCACCTAGCTCCACCCTCTCCACCTAGCACCACCCTCTCCACCTAGCACCACCCTCTCCACCTAGCACCACCCTCTCCACCTACCTCCACCCTCTCCACCTAGCACCACCCTCTCCACCTAGCACCACCCTCTCCACCTAGCACCACCCTCTCCACCTAGCTCCACCCCTCCACCTCTCTCCACCTAGCACCACCCTCTCCACCTAGCACCACCCTCTCCACCTAGCACCACCCCTCTCCACCTAGCACCACCCTCTCCACCTAGCTCCGCCCTCTCCACCTAGCTCCGCCCCGTCCACCTAACTCCGCCCTGTCAACCTAGCACCACCCTCTTCACCTACCGCCATCCTCTCCACCACCCTCTCCATCTAGCACCACCCTCTCCACCTAGCTCCACCCTCTCCACCTAGCTCCACCCTCTCCACCTAGCACCACCCTCTCCACCTAGCACCACCCAGCTCCGCCCCGTCCACCTAACTTCGCCCTGTCAACCTAACTTCGCCCTGTCAACCTAGCACCACCCTCTTCACCTACCGCCATCCTCTCCACCACCCTCTCCACCTAGCACCACCCTCTCCACCTAGCACAACCCTCTCCACCTACCTCCACCCTCTCCACCTAGCACCACCTACCTCCACCCTCTCCACCTAGCACCACCCTCTCCACCTAGCACCACCCTCTCCACCTAGCTCCACCCTCTCCACCTAGCACCGCCCTCTCCACCTAGCACCGCCCTCTCCACCTAGCACCGCCCTCTCCACCTAGCTCCGCCCTGTCCACCTAGCTCCGCCCTGTCCACCTAGCTCTGTGTTATAGCCCTCGGGTGTTGTAGCCCTCGGGTGTTGTAGTCCTCTGGTCCTAACTGCAGTCTAAACTACAGTCTAAACTACTATCAAGGCACAAGGCGAGACCCAGATGCAGACACAGGAGGCAGATGGTTGGAGTCTTACATTGTTTTATTCATCCAAAAAGGGGTAGGCAAGAGTGGTCGTGTACAGGCAAAAGGTCGAAACCAGTTCAGTGTCCAATAGGTACCGAAGGATAGGCAGATTCAAGGTCAGGGCAGGTAGGATGATCAGGCAGGTGGGAAAGTAGTCCAGGTTCAGGCAGTGGTCAGAACCAGGAAGACAGAGTACGGTGAAAAACACGCTGGTTGACTTCACTAAACATACAAGACAAACTGGCACAGAGAGACAGGAAACACAGGGATAAATACACTGGGGAAAATAAGCAACACCTGGAGGGGGTGGAGACAATCACAAGGACAGGTGAAACAGATCAGGGTGTGACAACTACATTCTAAACCACACATCCATATTCTCCCCTTCATCCCTAATCTGCCCAGAGATGCAGGCCCTGGCCGAGCTGATTGGTCCGTACGGTCTCAAGTTCCTCAGTGAGAACCTGATGTGGCACATCACCTCACAAGTCGGAGAACTCAAGGTAGGATTAAGCTTCAAACAATTACAGACGGCTCATATCTCTCAGAGGGCTGGCTGGCGGTCTATGTCTGATCTGCCGCTGTTGAACTATGAAGTCACTCTTACTCTCCCCCACACAGTCCAACAGGAGATGAACTCATACTCTCCCCCACACAGTCCAACAGGAGATGAAGATCATTGTGACCTGAATATCCCTTATTTTAATTTATATTAAAAAAAGATCTAATTTGTCCCTGCTTAAATAAAGGTTAAATCAACATACCGTCTGAAAGAGAGAACGTCTCCTGGTCAACGTGTCATTCAGCTCCTACAGTAAATGGTAGAAAGTTGACATTAAGATTGAACTGGACATTAACTCTGTGATTGCACTCATAACCTGGTAGTTTGACAGTATCTCACAACTCTATCCATCTATTTTCTATTTTTCCTCTGCTCTTCTCTTCGCTTCTCTTTTCCCTTCTCAACTCTCCCCTCATCTCCCCTCCTTTCCCCTTCTCTCCTCTCCTCTTCCCTCCTCTCCTCTTCCCTCCTCCAGAAACTGGTGATAGAAAACATGGATGTGCTAGTTCAGATGAGAGCTAACTTTGACAAACCTGAGGTCATGGCTAACCTCCAGAAGAGACTGCCTGGTAACACACACACACATACACGCGCATACACACACACTAACCTCCAGGGAAGAGTGCCAAGTGAGCTGCAGGGGGAACAGGAGAAAGATGAGAAGACAAACAGAATGCTTTATCAGTTGACGATGTGAAAGGTGATGTGGAATACCTCGGGGGGGACTGAATCCCGTCTGAAGCTGTTAGATCTGTGCAGTGTGTATATAACTGGAGCTTCTCCAACCGACCTGTCAATTGCATGATTTCAGAGATGTCAAACATCTCGGTGCCGTGCCTCATGACACTAAAAAGGATAATAGATTGTATGAACGCTTTAATCTCTCGTGTTTAACCTGTACAGCAGGAGAGAACGTTCTGAAGAGGATGACCATCATCGGAGTGATCCTGTCCTTTAGAGCCATGGCACAGGACACACTGGAAGACGTGAGGACACACTACCACTTATAATATACTGAATGGAGAATTTTTAATTTCATTCCCCTCTTGTGGGTAATAAGGCTGTTGTTGTTGTATTGTTTGTGTCATGTTATAACATTGTGAAGTCAGTTGCCATGAGTTGACACCAGCTGCCACGACTGTTTATGACATCTGTCGCCCTTATGGTCGAGGCTTCAAATAAAATATTAATATCCTGTCATAGGGTACCTGTCATAGGGTACCTAATAATCCCTCTGTTCTCTGTCTTCAGATCATGCAGAAGCATTGCCCCTACCTGATGGGGCCCATTGAGAACCTAAGGGACATGGTCTCCCCTGACACAGACATCAAGGTACAGAGTGGTTTGGAAAATTGAATATAACCAGAGAGTAAAGAATAGGACAGAGTATGGTGGGTAGGGTTGGGAAGGGTTGGATAGGGTAGGATATGGTATGGTAGGGTGGGTTGGGTAGGGTAGGGTAGGGTTGGATTGGGTTGGGTTGGATAGGGTAGGGTGGGTTGGATAGGGTAGGATATGGTATGGTATGGTAGGATAAGGTAGGATAGAGTAGGGTGGGATAGGGTGAGGGAAGATATAGTTGGGTAGGGTTTTATAGGGTAGGGTATGATATGTAGGACACAGTAGGGTTGGATAGGGTAGATTAGGATAGGGTTGTTCAGGGTAGAATACGGTAGGGTTGGATAGGGTAGATTAGGATAGGGTTGTTCAGGGTAGGATACGGTAGGGTTGGATAGGGTAGATTAGGATAGGGTTGTTCAGGGTAGGATACGGTAGGGTTGGATAGGGTAGATTAGGATAGGGTTGTTCAGGGTAGGATACGGTAGGGTTGGATAGGGTAGATTAGGATAGGTTTGTTCAGGTAGGATACGGTAGGGTTGGATTAGATTAGGATACAAGGGTTGTTCAGGGGGACGGTAGGATAGGGTAGATTAGGATAGGGTTGTTCAGGGTAGGATACGGTAGGGTTGGATAGGGTAGATTAGGATAGGGTTGTTCAGGGTAGGATACGGTAGGGTTGGATAGGGTAGGATAGAACAGGATAGGATACGGTATTATAGGATACAATCGGGATAGGATAGCGGAGGGTAGGGTCGGATTCGATAGGGTAGGATATGGTATGGTAGAAGATAAATTAGGATAGGATATGGTAGGGTAGGATATGGTAGGATTGATTAGGGTAGTATAGGGTAGGATATCATAGGGTTTGATATGATAGGGTAGGGTGGGATAGGGTAGGATTGATAGGTACGTTATAGGGTAGCTTCGGATAGGGTAGCGCATGATTTTCTGGGTTAAGGTAAGATGGAGTAGGGTGGGATAGGGTAGGATAGAGTAGTGTGGGATAGGGTAGTATAGGATACAGTATTATAGGGTGGGATAGGATAGCATAGGGTAGAGTTGGATAGGGTATGATAGTATTGGATAGGGTAGTGCATGATGGGGTAGGTTAAGGTAGGATATGGTAGGGTTGGGTTGGGGAGGATAGAATACGGTATTATAGGTTAGGATACGATAGGATAGCGTAGGGTTGAGTTGGATAGGATATTGTATGGTAGGGTAGGGTGGTGTAGGGTAGGATGTGGTAGGGTAGGGTTAGTTAGGGTAGTGTAGGATAGGGTAGGGTAGGGTTGGATATGATAGGGTAGGATAGGGTATGATAGTGTAGGATTGATAGGGTACATTATAGGGTAGATTTGGATAGGGTAGGATAGGGATCGCATGACAGGGTAGGGTAGACTAGGGAATGGTAGGACAGGGTATGGTAGGATAGGGTAGGAGAGTATACGGTAGGATAGGATCATTACCAAAAAAACAACCGTTCATACGATAACTTGAATTACAGTGTTATTCAGAGCAGTAGAGAGGGGTAGAGAGGGGTAGAGAGGGGTAGAGAGGGGTAGAGAGGGGTAGAGAGCGGTAGAGAGCAGTAGAGAGCAGTAGAGAGCGGTAGAGAGGGGTAGAGAGCGGTAGAGAGGGGTAGAGAGGGGTAGAGAGGGGTAGAGAGGGGTAGAGAGGGGGGTAGAGAGGGGTAGAGAGGGGTAGAGAGCGGTAGAGAGGGGTTGAGAGGGGTTGAGAGGGGTAGAGAGCAGTAGAGAGGGGTAGAGAGGGGTAGAGAGCGGTAGAGAGGGGTAGAGAGGGGTAGAGAGGGGTAGAGAGCAGTAGAGAGGGGTAGAGAGGGGTAGAGAGGGGTAGAGAGCAGTAGAGCAGTGGAACAGTAGAAGGCGTATTTTATGAGTTGTCTCTGACTGTGGAAAGCCCCCTGGCCTGCTTATGTCTTTCCCCTGAGCGTGAGAGTAGGACATACAAAGCAGACATCCCAGACCCGGGTGTAAATACTATTGGAAATCATTTAAAAATACTTTATCTGTGCTGGTTTGAGTTTGTATAGTGCTATGGAAACCAATAGAGAAGTCAAACCATGCCAACCTGGCACTCCAAGCAGGCTAAAACAAATACTTAAAGTATTTGAAAGATTTCAAACATGATTTGAACCCAAGTGTGCAGAGAAAACATAACATGCCACAGCCTGGTTCAGGATGAACCCTAAGACGTCAGCAGCACCAGGCACCAAGCAGAGGCAAGCTGACCTCCCTGAAAGAGACACATCATGTCTGTCTGGTCTGCAACCTCTCAACTAAAATAACCACCTCAATGGAAACATTCTGCCCCCCACCCCCCACCCCCCCACCCCCCAAAACAAATCCCCCCACCCCTTGCTACAGAAAGAGGGAACAGTAGTTAACCAATGCTTTATAGTTTCAGTTTAAGAAAAATTCACTTAATGGAGGCTTTTTTGCCCAGCTAGAAGCTGAAAAGAACTGATAAGCCAAATAAGTAAATGAAGGCATCTTTAAGATTAAAAATGGTTGAAGACATCTTGTTTACTTGATGCAGGTAACCCTGACGGTGTTTGAGCTGGCGTCTGCAGCAGGACTGACTTGTGACATCGACCCTGCTTTGGTGGCAGCCGTCGCTAGTATGCGTACAGGTAAATACAATATTCTCTGGTGGGGGATGTCCGTTTTTACACTGGTCATGTTCCAAGACAATTGTCACTATCCGGCTCGAAGGACCACTTTATTGGTTTTGTACAATATATCTTTATGGCAAAACAGAAGGATTCCACAACTAATCCTCCCCTTTATATAGCTTGACTCCAATTGGCTAAAAAGTCAAACAAATGAAAAAATATTTAACCTATTAATGCATGTCTTTCAACTTTCCTTTTGTTTATTTCCTATGAATGTTTTCTAGAGTTTAGAAGAAGAAAAATATTTTATTTTAAAGGAAAGTTTGCTAATTATGAGTTCTACTCTTCAGATAACTCATCTGTGGATGAGGAGTACAAGCTAACCTGCCTTCTCCTGGTTTACATCGCCGTGTCCCTGCCCATCCTGGCTTTGGATCCCAACTCCTACTACAGCAGACATTATGGTGGTAAGGACCGGGTTATTGACTTGTGGTAAATGTACATAGATGTCCCTCTTCGCTCCCTGTTGAACATACGGACACAATAACCCTAGTGATACATTTAGTTCAGTGCAAAACCAACAACATTACATTGTGTCTCTGCCTTCTCTGAACCTGGACGCCAACTCCTCCTACATTCGACAGGATGTTCATTTCATCTAATAATCTGTATTACAAACTGGTTGGTTCCAGCCCTGAATGTTGATTGGCTGACAGGCTCGGTATATTAGACCGTATACCATCGGTATGACAAAGCATGTATTTTTACTGCTCTAATTACTTTAGTAACCAGTTTAAAATAGCAACAAGGCACCTCTTGGGTTTGTGGTATATGGCCAATATACCACTGCTAATGGCTCTATCCAGCACTCTGAGATGCGTCGCGATTTAGAACAGCCCTTAGCCGTGGTATATTGGCCATATACCACACCCCCTCGTGCCTTATTGCTTAATTTATCCCTTGGGGAAATTCTTCAAGCAGGGTTGTATGTTCAATCCAACAACAAAAAAACTGCATTTTAAAATGTTTTTCTTTCCTGATCTCGAAATCTGCTCCAATGTGGAGTTGAGTCCATGTCTGATTTACATGTTCATGTGTTCATTTGGATCCTCATTGGGTGTTACAATAGCAACAGCTGCCCCTTCTCATGCCATCTGTTGTGTGTAGATTAGTGCAAAGCGATTAACCAAAACGAATGCGTGATTGTGAGGGGACATAGAGAGCAGCTGTTGCTTCATGAGGTATCTCTACCTGAAAATACATGATCTAAGTGATTGATAGTTGGTATACAGCAGTCGTAAAAGTAGGCCTTGGAATGAAATAATAAAGTCTTCATATAAAACAAATGTAAAATACAGAACTGAAATATTTTAGTAACGTAATGTGAGTAAATGAAGGTTACAAAAGAGTCATAAACACTAACGGGCGGTCACTACCATCATGGGACTTGTATTCATTGGTTTATTCTGTGTTACAGCATTCAATCCAGCATTTTTAATACTCAAACCGAAACTGATCGAACCACAAAAAGCTGTAGTTGCTCAGCACTAGTGTAGATCCAGCTGTATGCTTAAATCCTAACTGATTAGGAAAGACACACACAATAGTCACTGACTCATTTTTGAATCTTTCAGGGGTGAATCACAAGTAACATTTCCACCTAATCTCCCATCGACGTCAATGCACGACTAAGTGTAATTCAAGTGGAATTTGCCACAGTTATGCTAACTGGTTCAATGTGGTTGACATTCCATGGACACTAGTCACGCCAGTTTACCAGAACTTGGGGGAACAGTGACATCATCACAGTCATCACTGTGACACCTTGGAATACTTCTAATTCCCTATTGACCTTAACTCAGGCAGGTTGACGAATGAAAGACTTGTTTTTTACCAAGGACTCTGGGTAGCGTCCCAAATTACACCCTATCCCCAATAGTGCACTACTTTAGACCAGGAGCCATAAGGAAGTGCACTACTTTTGACCAGAGCCCATAAGGAAGTGCACTACTTTTGACCAGAGCCCATAAGGAAGTGCACTACTTTTGACCAGAGCCCATAAGGAAGTGCACTACATTTGACCAGAGCCCATAAGGAAGTGCACTACTTTTGACCAGGGCCATGGGGAAGTGCCCTACTTTAGACCAGGACCCATGGGGAAGTGCACTACTTTTGACCAAAGCCCATAAGGTAGTGCACTACTTTTGACCAGAGCACGTAAGGAAGTGCACTACTTTAGACCAGGTCCCAAGTGCACTATATAGGGAATAAGGTGCTATTTGGGATGCTGTCGTGTTTCTGTTTTATTTAATTTTTTTTATTTAATTAGGCAAGTCAGTTAAGAACAAATTCTAATTTTCAATTACGGCCTAGGAACAGTGGGTTAACTGCCTTGTTCAGGGGCGGAATGACAGATTTGTACCTTCTCAGCTTAGGGGATAATATCTTGCAACCTTTACGTTTACTGGTCCAATGCTCTAACCACTAGGCCACCTGCTGCCCCATAGTGATTGTGTCAGACAGCATAGACCTTCCATAAAATTAGTCTTATTGAGTTGTCACAGAGCCGGATGGAGAACTCCTAAGAGCATCAAATAACAACCGTGGAGCAAAGTCAGAGAGATGGTGACATCAGAGATGGTGACATCAGAGATGGCGTTCAGGTTTTTCTCTGTCTGCGTTTTAAACATGACCTGGAATAAAAAGGATTCAGAAACCCTGATGGAGACAGGATTCCGTCAAAAGCCTCGGTAGGATTGTTGTTGTTACATCGGAGCTATAGAATGTGTGTCCACCTTCTTTTGTTATTGGCAGTGCTGGATCTAAAGGACACCTCCTACGGTCTAGGGAGTTGACTGTTCCTGTAAATGTATTTTTTTTTAAAGTGGTGTCTTCATTTAGTTTGGTTTTCCTCTGTGTGGCTCTGGCTTCTGCTTTGATTGATTGACCGCAGGGAACCACAACAACATCCATTGTCTGGCCACTGCCGTCACCCAACTAATTGATTGATTGACCGTGGGGCACCACAACAACATCCATTGTCTGGCCACTGCCATCACTCAACTAATTGATTGATTGATTGACCGTAGGGCACC